>NW_017194327.1:0-20800 GCF_001704415.2 Capra hircus
CGCCTTTCCTGTCGGACCAGCGCCTCCTGTTGTAGAATCTGCGTGGATCGGAACGACGCAGGTAATATCATTATCCGACTCAGCTGCGGTAAAGGATCCTCCTCTCGAAGCTATGAGCGTAAATGCGTTGCGCTCTTCTGGATGTGGGCGGGATCTCTCCGTGCTTCCTTCGGCTGGAGACGGGTAATTGCTCGGGGGAATCACTTCTTTGAGTGCAGCAAGGCGTGTGAAGCTAACTTTTGAAGTTCATCCAAAGGTTAGTGTGATTACTCGAGTAGGCGCATTCTAGGGAGAAATTGGGCTCATCTCGCTGGGAGGGAGAACCTCCTGCGACTTTTTTTCTCGAGTGGTCAGGTCTGCTCTCGACTTACGACGGGGACCTCGGGCCACTCACGCTCTGGTGGCCAGGAAAGCCAGTCCCATGCGTAGTTGCTATTTGGCTCTCCGGGCATTCCTGCTCCCGTCGGATGCCGGGGCTAAGACCTTGTGATTGGAGTTGACCGGACTGGAGATTCTCTCCAGTGCTGACATGGATCTGTGGGAGATGCGGTTTCCCGGAGCAGTGGTCTCCTGGGGCATCGCGCGAGCGTTGTCAATCGACGACGCTCTCGGATAGCAAGCAGAGTGCACGCTTCCCTTTCGGGTGGATCAAGGAGATCTGTGGTTGTCCCTCGAGCGCTTTCCACGAGTCTTGTCCACGACTAAAGGGCTGTCCCACGTGCCCCTTCAGTGGTGTCGGATCGCTCGGCTTGAAAGTCCGAGTGGCAGTGCAGGGAAATACGTTTCCTTGGAATGGGCAGATTATCTGGGCACCTGATGGCTGGAGCATTCGGTCTCTTGGACTTTCGTGTGCCGAGAACCTGTCTCTCCTTTCTTGGAGGATCTTCGATGCGTGCGGGTAACGCCGGATTCTTTCGAGCAACGCAGGGAGAAGGATCCCTCCTCTCGAGCTATGGAGGGCAGAGGAAACGGGGCCTCCTCTGGATGTGGGCGGGACTCCGTGCTTCTTCCGAGTGGAGACGAGTATGTGGTGGACTTTCTTTGAGTTGCAGCTAAGGGGCGTGAAGCCCACCTTTGGAGTTCCAGAGGTAGGTGTGATTAGCCTCTGAGACGCGCTCAGCGGAAATGGCTATCTCGCTGGAGGGAGAATCCTCCTGGATGTTTTCTGAGTTGCGGCAGGGCTACCATGCAGACTTATAGACGTGGGACTAGGACCGACTTGTGGCTCTAGACGAAAGGCCCAGTACCCTCATGCGAGTTGTCTGGGCGAGGCTACTATCGGTGATTCTCTGCCATATTTTGTCGATGCGTGGCTAAGAATGCATTGTAATGGGTCGACGGGTGCTGGTTAACCTGAGCTTCCTCTCCAGTGCTGCATTGGAATCTGTGCGGTTAGTTCTGGAGTCTCCCAGGGGAGTTAGTCGTCGTCTTGGAGTGGACATGACAAGTACTGCTTTCCTCGGCGAGCTGTAGCAAGCAGTGTGATCCGCGCTTCCTTCGGTGGATCAGAGGGATTCTGTGGCTTTCTCGCAGGCCTTTCCGCATCGGCGGCTTTCCACGAAGGCTTTCCACCAGGGATCTGTCCACGTGCCATCCGTGGTGTTAGTCGATCCTCGGCTTGAAAGTGCGAGGCGCTTGCCAGTGCAGAAAACGCGGCTTTCCCTGGAATGGATGAGACATTCTGGGGCGTCTGGAATTGGTGGCCACGCCCTGGAGTTCCTTCGCTTTCTGTGCTATGAGGCGCCTCCTGTTTTAGAAGCGACGCGAACACGGGATATTACTTTCCGGACACGCAGGAAAGCGATCCCTCCTTGCGAGCTAGAGGCGGAAACGCGGACTACGGTTGGAATTGTGGCGGGACTTGTCGTGCTTTGCCTCTCGAGTGGATACTGGGATTATTTCGGGGAACTCTTGAGTTGCAGCACAAGGGTGTAAGGGACCGCTTTTTGGAAAGATAGATATTGGTATTAACGTGTGATTACTTGGCCAGGCCTGCAGCGCGAAATGGAGGCCTCACTCGCCTGGAGGCGGTAGACCTCTAGGATTTTTCTCGAATGTCCGTGCGGCAGTGCTCATGAACTTCGACGTTCGGCGACTCCTTACCTAGGCGGATACACCGCTCTGGTGCTCAGGAAAGGCCGGTATCTCGTATCGAGTTGCTCCGGCATTTCGGCGGTCTTCGGAATTCTGTCTCCCGATCGAATGGCCGGACATCTAACTTGTGTGGAGTTGATGCCGAACTTGAGGAATCCCTCTCAGGCTGACATGGTGGCATCTTGGGGGACTTCTCCGCCGTGCTCTCCCCGGGGAGTTCGAGTCTCGTCTCCCAGTGGGGCAGATCACGTGCGCTTTCCTCCTCGAGCTGTAGCAGCAGTGTCACGCTTCCCTTCACGTGGATCAAGGGATCAGGGCTTTCCTGAGGCTTTCCCTCAGGCTTTCCCACGAGGCTTTCCCACAGGGCTGTCCCACGTGCCACCGTGGTGTGAGTCGATCCTCGGCTTGAAAGCAAAGTCGAGGCAGTGCAGGGAAAACAGGTTTCCCTGGAATGGACTGAGACATCTGGGGGACTCTGGGAATGGTGGCACGACCCTGGAGTTCCTCTCGCCTTTCCTGTGGAGAGCGCCTCCTCTTGAGATGCGACGGGAACGCCAGGAATTCTTTCCCGACCACGCAGGGAAAGGATCCCTTCCTCTCGAGCTATGAGGCGGAAACGGGGCTCCTCTGGATGTGGGCGGGACTCTCGTGCTTCCTCTCGAGTGGAGACGGGTATGTCGGGGAACTTCTTGAGTTGCAGCAAGGGTGTGAAGGACCCTTTGGAAGTTCCAGAGGTTAGGTGTGATTAGCCTCGAGACGCCTCAGGTGAAATGGGCCTCATCTCGCCTGGAGGGGAGAACCTCCTGGATTTTCTCGAGTTGCGGCAGGTGCTCTCGACTTACGACGGGGACCTCAGGGACCTCTCTGGTGGCCTCAGGAAAGGCCAGTCCCCATGCGAGTTGCTCGGGGCCTCTCGGGATTCCTCTCCCTGTCGATGCCGGGCCTAAGACCTTGTGTGGAGTCGGTGCCGGAACCTGAGGATTCCTCTCCAGTGCTGACATGGATCTTGGGGTACTTCTGGAGTCTCCCCAGGGGAGTCAGTCCTCGTCTCGAGTGGGGGCATGCACGTGCGCTTTCCTCCGAGCTGTAGCAGCAGTGTCACGCTTCCCTTCGCGTGGATCAAGGGATCTGTGGCTTTCCCTCGAGGCTTTCCCACGAGGCTTTCCCACGAGGCTGTCCCACAGGCTGTCCCACGTGCCACCGTGGTGTGAGTCGATCCTCGGCTTGAAAGTCGAGGCAGTGCAGGGAAAACAGGTTTCCCTGGAATGGACTGAGACATCTGGGGGACTCTGGGAATGGTGGCACGACCCTGGAGTTCCTCTCGCCTTTCCTGTGGAGAGCGCCTCCTCTTGAGATGCGACGGGAACGCCGGAATTCTTTCCCGACCACGCAGGGAAAGGATCCCTCCTCTCGAGCTAGGAGGCGGAAACGGGGCTCCTCTGGATGTGGGCGGGACTCTCGTGCTTCCTCTCGAGTGGAGACGGGTATGTCGGGGAACTTCTTGAGTTGCAGCAAGGGTGTGAAGGACCCTTTGGAAGTTCCAGAGGTTAGGTGTGATTAGCCTCGAGACGCCTCAGCGGAAATGGGCCTCATCTCGCCTGGAGGGGAGAACCTCCTGGATTTTCTCGAGTTGCGGCAGGTGCTCTCGACTTACGACGGGGACCTCAGGGACCCGCTCTGGTGGCCTCAGGAAAGGCCAGTCCCCATGCGAGTTGCTCGGGGGCCTCTCGGGATTCCTCTCCCGTCGATGCCGGGGCCTAAGACCTTGTGTGGAGTCGGTGCCGGAACCTGAGGATTCCTCTCCAGTGCTGACATGGATCTTGGGTACTTCTGGAGTCTCCCCAGGGAGTCAGTCCTCGTCTCGAGTGGGGGCATGCACGTGCGCTTTCCTCCCGAGCTGTAGCAGCAGTGTCACGCTTCCCTTCGCGTGGATCAAGGGATCTGTGGCTTTCCCTCGAGGCTTTCCCACGAGGCTTCCACGAGGCTTTCCCACAGGGCTGTCCCACGTGCCACCGTGGTGTGAGTCGATCCTCGGCTTGAAAGTCGAGGCAGTGCAGGGAAAACAGGTTTCCCTGGAATGGACTGAGACATCTGGGGGACTCTGGGAATGGTGGCACGACCCTGGAGTTCCTCTCGCCTTTCCTGTGGAGAGCGCCTCCTCTTGAGATGCGACGGGAACGCCGGGAATTCTTTCCCGACCACGCAGGGAAAGGATCCCTCCTCTCGAGCTAGGAGGCGGAAACGGGGCTCCTCTGGATGTGGGCGGGACTCTCGTGCTTCCTCTCGAGTGGAGACGGGTATGTCGGGGAACTTCTTGAGTTGCAGCAAGGGTGTGAAGGACCCTTTGGAAGTTCCAGAGGTTAGGTGTGATTAGCCTCGAGACGCCTCAGCGGAAATGGGCCTCATCTCGCCTGGAGGGGAGAACCTCCTGGATTTTCTCGAGTTGCGGCAGGTGCTCTCGACTTACGACGGGGACCTCAGGGACCCGCTCTGGTGGCCTCAGGAAAGGCCAGTCCCCATGCGAGTTGCTCGGGGCCTCTCGGATTCCTCTCCCGTCGATGCCGGGCCTAAGACCTTGTGTGGAGTCGGTGCCGGAACCTGAGGATTCCTCTCCAGTGCTGACATGGATCTTGGGGTACTTCTGGAGTCTCCCCAGGGGAGTCAGTCCTCGTCTCGAGTGGGGCATGCACGTGCGCTTTCCTCCCGAGCTGTAGCAGCAGTGTCACGCTTCCCTTCGCGTGGATCAAGGGATCTGTGGCTTTCCCTCGAGGCTTTCCCACGAGGCTTTCCCACGAGGCTTTCCCACAGGGCTGTCCCACGTGCCACCGTGGTGTGAGTCGATCCTCGGCTTGAAAGTCGAGGCAGTGCAGGGAAAACAGGTTTCCCTGGAATGGACTGAGACATCTGGGGGACTCTGGGAATGGTGGCACGACCCTGGAGTTCCTCTCGCCTTTCCTGTGGAGAGCGCCTCCTCTTGAGATGCGACGGGAACGCCGGGAATTCTTTCCCGACCACGCAGGGAAAGGATCCCTCCTCTCGAGCTAGGAGGCGGAAACGGGGCTCCTCTGGATGTGGGCGGGACTTTCGTGCTTCCTCTCGAGTGGAGACGGGTATCTCGGGGAACTTCTTGAGTTGCAGTCAAGGGTGTGAAGGACCCTTTGGAAGTTCCAGAGTTTACGTGTGATTAGCCTTGAGGACGCCTCAGTCGGAAATGGGCCTCATCTACGCCTGGAGGGGAGAACCTCCTGGATTTTCTCGAATTGCGGCAGGTGCTCTCGACTTACGACGAGGGACCTCAGGGTACCCGCTCTGGTGG
Source organism: Capra hircus (assembly GCF_001704415.2). Classification (NCBI taxonomy): domain Eukaryota; kingdom Metazoa; phylum Chordata; class Mammalia; order Artiodactyla; family Bovidae; genus Capra; species Capra hircus. The sequence goes on from NW_017194327.1 coordinate 5,411, forward strand.
CCTCAGGAAAGGCCATGTCCCCATGCAGAGTTGCTCGGGGCCTCTCGGGATTTCTCTACCTGTCGATGATGGGGCCTAAGACTTTGTGTGGAGTCGGTGCCGGAACCTGAGGATTCCTCTCCTGTGCTGACATGGATTTTGGGTACTTCTGGAGTCTCCCCAGGGGAGTCAGTCCTCGTCTCGAGTGGGGGCATGTACTGTCGCTTTCCTCCCTGAGGTGTAGCAGCAGTGTCACGCTTCCCTTCGCGTGGATCAAGGGATCTGTGGCTTTCCCTCGAGGCTTTCCCAGCAGGCTTTCCCACGAGGCTTTCCCACAGGGCTGTCCCACGTGCCATCCGTAGTGTGAGTCGATCCTCCGCTTGAAAGTCGAGGCAGTGCAGGGAAAACAGCTTTCCCTGGAATGGACTGAGACATCTGGGGGACTCTGGGAATGGTGGCACGACCCTGGAGTTCCTCTCGCCTTTCCTGTGGAGAGCGCCTCCTCTTGAGATGACGACGGGAACGCCGGGAATTCTTTCCCGACCACGCAGGGAAAGGATCCCTCCTCTCGAGCTAGGAGGCGGAAACGGGGCTCCTCTGGATGTGGGCGGGACTCTCGTGCTTCCTCTCGAGTGGAGACGGGTATGTCGGGGAACTTCTTGAGTTGCAGCAAGGGTGTGAAGGACCCTTTGGAAGTTTCCAGAGGTTAGGTGTGATTAGCCTACGAAGACGCCTCAGCGGTACAAGGGCCTCATCTCGCCAGAGGGGAGAACCTCCTAGGATTTTCTCGATTTGCAGCAGGTGCTCTCGACTTACGACTGAGACCTCAGGGACCCACTCTAGGTGTCCTCAGGAAAGGCCAGTCCCCATGCGAGTTGCTCGGGGCCTCTAGGGATTCCTGTCCCGTGGATTCCGGGGCCTAAGACCTTGTGTGGAGTCGTTGCCGGAACCTGAGGATTCCTCTCCATTGCTGACATGGATCTTGGGGTACTTCTGGAGTCTCCCCAGGGAGTCAGTCCTCGTCTCGAGTGGGGGCATGCACGTGCGCTTTCCTCCCGAGCTGTAGCAGCAGTGTCACGCTTCCCTTCTCGTGTATCAAGGGATCTGTTGGCTTTCCCTCGAGGCTTTCCCACGAGGCTTTCCCACAGGGCTCTCCCACGTGCCACCGTGGTGTGAGTCGATCCTTCGGACTTGAAAGTCGAGGCAGTGCAGGGAAAACAGGTTTCCCTGGAATGGACTGAAGACATCTGGGGGACTCTGGGAATGGTGGTCACGACCCTGGAGTTCCTCTCGCCTTTCCTGTGGAGAGGCCTCCTCTTGAGATGCGACGGGAATACGCGGAATTCTTTCCCAACACACAGGTAAAGGATCACTCCTCTCGAGCTATGAGGCGGAAACGGTGCGCCTCTGGATGTGGGCGGGACTCCCGTGCTTCGTCTCGAGTGGAGACGGGTATGTCGGGGAACTTCTTGAGTTGCAGCAATGGTGTGAAGGACCTTTTGGAAGTTCCAGATGTTAGATGTGATTAGCCTCGAAGACGCCTCAGCGGAAATGGGCCTCATCTCGCCTGGAGGGTGTGAACCTCCTGGATTTTGTCAAGTTGCGGCAGGTGCTCTCGACTTTCGACAGGGACCTCAGGGACCCGCTCAGGTGGCCTTAGGAAAGACCAGTCCCCATGCGAGTTGCATGGGGGCCTCTCGGGTTCCTCTCCCGTCGATGCCGGGGCCTAAGACCTTATGTGCAGTCCGGGCCGGAAGCTGATGATTCCTCTCCAGTGCTGACATGGATCTTGGGTTGCTTCTGGAGTCTCCCCAGGGGAGTCAGTCCTCGGCTCGAGTGGGGCATGCAAGTGTGCTTTCCTCCCGAGCTGTAGCAGCAGTGGCACGCTTCCCATCGCGTGGATCAAGGGATCTGTGGCTTTCCATTGAGGCTTTCCCACGAGGCTTTCAAAGGAGGCTTTCCCACAGGGCTGTCCCAAGTGCCACCATGGTGTGAGTCGATCCTCGGCTTGAAGTCGAGGCAGTGCAGGGAAAACAGGTTTCCCTGGAATGGACCTGAGACATCTGGGTGACTCAGGGCAAGGATCACGCCTCTCCAGCTATAAGGCGGAAACGGGGCTCCTCTGGATGTGGGCAGGACGCTCGTGCTTCCTCTCGATTGGAGACGGGTATGTAGGGGAAGTTCTTGAGTTGCAGCAATGGTGTGAAGGACCCTTTGGAAGTTCCAGAGTTTAGGTGTGATTAGCCTCGAGACGCCTCAGCGGAAATGGGCCTCATCTCGCCTGGAGGGGAGAACCTCCTGGATTTTCTCGAGTTGTGGCAGGTGCTCTCGACTTACGACGGGGACCTCAGGGACCCGCTCTGGTGGCCTCAGAAAGGCCAGTCCCCATGCGAGTTGCTCTGGGGACTCTCGGGATTCCTCTCCCGTCGATGCCAGGGCCTAAGACCTTGTGTAGAGTTGGTGCCGGAACCTGAGGATTCATCTGCAGTGCTGACATGTAACTTGGGGTACTTCTGGAGTCTCCTCAGGGGAGTCAGTCCTCGTCTCGAGTTGGGGCATGCACGTGCGCTTTCCTCCCAAGCTGTATCAGCAGTGTCATGCTTCCCGACGAGAGGATTAAGGGATCAGTGGCTTTCCCTCGAGGCTTTCCCACGAGGCTTTCCCACAGGGCTGTCCCACGTGCCACCGTGGTGTGAGTCGATCCTCGGCTTGAAAGTCGAAGCAGTGCAGTGAAAACAGGTTTCCCTTGAATGGACTGAGACATGTGTGGGACTCTGGGAATGGTCGCACGACCCTGCAGTTCCTCTCGCCTTTCCTGTGGAGAGCGCCTCGTCTTGAGATGCGACGGAAACGCCGGGAATTCTTTCCCGACCACGCAGGGAAAGGATCCCTCCTCTCGAGCTAGGAGGCGGAATCGTGGCTTCTCGTGATGTGGGCGATACTCTTGTGCTTCCTCTCGAGTAGAGACGGGTATGTCCGATAACTTCTTGAGTTGCAGCAAGGGTGTGAAGGACCCTTTGGAAGTTCCAGAGGTTAGGTGTGATTAGCCACGAGACGCCTCAGAGGAAATGGGACTAAGCTCGCCTGGAGAGGAGAACCTCCTGGATTTTACCCAGTTGCGGCAGGTGCTCTCGAGTTACGACGGGTCCTCAGGGACCCCTCTGGTGGCCTCAGGAAAGGCCAGTCCCCATGCGAGTTACCAGGGGGCCTCTAGGGATTCCTCTCCCATCGATGCCGGTGCCTAAGACCTTGTGTGGAGTCGGGGCCAGACCCTGAGGATGCCTCTCCAGTGCTGACATGAATCTTTCCGTACTTCTGGAGTCTCACCAGGGAAGTCAGTCCTCTTCTCGTGTGAGGGCATGCAGCTGCCATTTCCTCGCGAGCTGCAACAGCAGTGTCACGCTTGCCGACGTGTGGATCAAGGGATCTGTCGCTTTCCATTGAGGCTTTCCCACGAGGCTTTCTAACAGGGCTGTTCCACGTGCCATCGGTGGTGTGAGTCGATCCTCGGCGTGAACGTCGAGGCAGTGCAGGGAAAACAGGTTCTTCTGGAATGAACTTAGACATCTGGGGGACTCTTGGAATGCTGGCAAGGCCCTGGAGTTCCTCTCGTCTTTCCTGTTGAGAGCGCCTCCTCTTGAGATGCGACGGAAAGGCCGGGAATTCTTTCCCGACGACGAAGGGAAAGGATCCCTCTTCTTGAGCTACGAGGCGGAAACGGGGCTCTGCTGGATGTGGGCGGGACCCTCGTCCTTCCTCTCGAGTGGAGATGGGTATGTCGGAGAACTTCTTGACTTGCAGCAAGGGTGTGAAGGACCCTTTCGAAGTTCCAGAGGTTAGGTGTGATTAGCCTCGAGACGCCTCAGCGGAAATGGGCCTCATCTCGCCTGGAGGGGAGAACCTCCTGGATTTTCTCTAGTTGCGGCAGGTGCTCTCGAGTTACGACGGAGACCTCAGGGACCCGCTCTGGTGACCTCAGGAAAGGCCAGTCCCCATGCGAGGTGCTAGGGGGCCTCTCAGGATTCCTCTCCCGTCGATGCCGGGGCCTAAGACCTTGTGTGGAGTCGGGACCAGAACCTGAGGATTCCTCTCCTGTGCTGACATGGATCTTGGCGTACTTCTGGAGTCTCCCAAGTGGCGTCAGTCCTCGGCTCGAGTGGGGTCATGCACGTGCGCTTTCCTCCTGAGCGGTAGCAGCAGTGTCACGCTTCCCTTCTCGTGGATCAAGGAATCTGTGGCTTTCCCTGGAGTCTTTCCCATGAGGCTTTCCCACAGGGCTATTCCACTTGCCATCATGGTGTGAGTCGATCCTCGGCGTGAAAGTCGAACCAGTGCAGAGAAAACAGGAACCTCCTTCCCCACAGTAGGGGGTACACTGTCCCCTTGGGCGGGTATCTCCAGGGCACTCGCGCTGGGGGTTTGCCCGCGGAGGTGCGGGCCTCAGGCTCCACGTGAGAAAAGCCCCAAATGGCATTAGCTGCCAGTCCAGACGCTGGCCCCTCAGGTCTCTGGCCGGAGCCTTGGGCTCCAGGCAACTCAAAGCCCTCGGGGGTGGCACTCTGTGACTGCTGTAGGGAAAGGACGCCAAGAGCCCACGGAGGAGTTGGGGAGGGGGCATGGGGGAAACGGTGGCGAGGACAGCGAGGGATCTAGGTGGAGGCGCTGGAGAGAGCGTCTGGTGTCCCGGAATGCCTCGGAGGAGCCAGCGGGGGACAGTCGAGGCCCAGGGACCTGTGGAATGTGAAAAGGCGGGAAATCCCAGAGCAAGGCAGGCTGGGAAAGGGGGCGTTGGTGGCCAATTCAAAGGGACCTTGGGGCGTTTCCTGGGCGGTGAGCTCCCTTGGCACTGCTGAGGGCCCCTGATTGATCCACCCGGGGTTGATCCCACCCCCGCTGCGAGGGAGGGCCACAAACCAAAGCGCGCGAACTGCCCGCCCACCCCAACGGGGATCTTGGCGGTCCAGGGCTCAGCCGTGCCCGGGAAAAGCCCACTCGCTCCACGGGACTCCGTCCAGGGTCTCTGCTTGGAAAGAGGCCAGGGGCGACCCCCACCATCTACCCACCCAAACCCTATTGACGTCAATGGTGGCGGAGACGCCTCCCGTTCTCCAGAGTCCTAAGCTGCTGGGTCCCCGCCCACTCGGCCAGCAGTCTGCAGCGTGCCCGTGTGCCTCTCCCACCATGGCTTCATCCGGCTCCTCCAGCACCTCAAGCGGTACGTTTGCCCTCGGTCCCTGTGGTCGGATCACATCTCAGGGGATTTGCGGGTGGCCTGGGCAAGGGCTCTCGGCCAATGTGTTGACCCCCCTCCCACCCGAGAACGGCTGGGACCCATCGGCCAGGCCCGGGGTTCCGAGGCGTCAGGTGTGCCCAAATTCGGAGGGCGTGGCATCGTTCGTTCATCTTGCTCCTTTGGCACACACATGGCTTCTCCGTTCTCTTTTCTGGGAAGACAGTGTTGTTTCAGGGGGCGTGCTGCGGGGGCGGGGCCGGGGTTGCGGGGTGGTGGGAGCGGGTGCTGTGCTGGGATGAGGCCCTTTATCCTCACATCTTCCTGTGGGAATGGGAGTCGGGGAGCTCTGTGGCCTTGCTGCCTTCAGTGGCTTCCTCTGCACAGGGGCCTAGTGGCTTCTGCCTTTTGTCAGGCGTTACGGGGTTTGGGCTTCGCTTTGGTGGCCTTGGCCTTTGCCTTGGCCTGGGCCTTGCCCTTGCCCTTGCCCTTGCCTTGGTCTTGGGCTTGGCCTTGCCCTGCCCTTGAAGTTGAACTTGACCTTGACCTTGAACTTCCTTGACCTTGACTTGACTTGACTTGACCTTGACTTGACTTGAACTTGACCTTGAACTTGACCTTGACCTTGACCTTGAACTTAACTTGAACTTGACCTTGAACTTGAACTTGACTTTGAACTTGAACTTGAACTTGACGTTGAACTTGAACTTGAACTTGACCTTGACCTTGTACTTGAACTTGACCTTGACCTTGACCTTGAACTTGACCTTGAGCTTGAGCTTGAACTTGACCTTGACCTTGAACTTCAACTTGAACTTTACCTTGACCTTGACCTTGAACTTCAACTTGAACTTGACCTTGACCTTGAACTTGAATTTGAACTTGACCTTGACCTTGAAGTTGACCGTGAACTTGAACTTAAACTTCACCTTGATCTTGAGCTTGAACTTGAACTTGAACTTGACCTTGACCTTAAACTTGAACTTGACCTTGAACTTGAACTTGACCTTGACCTTGACCAACAACGGGAGACCTCGAGATTTGCTCAGAGCACCGGAGGTCCAGAAGCAGGGCCCTGTATCTCCCCTTCCCTTTGTGATCATTGCAAAGACATTCCTAGCTGATAGCGGGAGTGCCCCTGAAGAAGCAAGCAGTGGGAGTGTGTTTGACACGACTGTGTGCCTTCCTGGCCTCAGCTCCACAAGGGGCCTTTCCTCTCGAAGTAGGCCCCATGTCCCCTTGGGGAGGGTGTCATGCCTCTTTTCTCCTCACTGCCAAAGGGTGGAGCCAAGCTCGCTCTGTCAGAGGTACAAAAACAGCAATTGAATGGGTTTTCAAGCTCTTGCTAGGCTGCACCCTTTCAGGGCCCACTTTACTGAAACAGGTGCTCTGTGGCCCCTGGTTGGGTATGCAGGTTCACAAACAGGGTGAGATCCTGTCCAAGCCAAGAATTTTCCTGAAAGACCTAGGCTCACTAGAGCTCTCCTCCAGAGCAAAGGGGATAGAGGAGATGTATGGAGGAGTCTTTGCCTTTCCCTGTGAGTGTGGGGCTAGTCCCTACGGCCCCAAGCTCAGGGATAACTGCCTCTAAGAAAGGAATGGCAAGAAGCGCTATTCTTGGAGGTTGGGACAGGGAGTTCGCAGCATGTGGGGAAAGAAAGACTTCTTCGGGGAAGAAGAGGCAACCACCGGGGGTGTGTTTGCAAGCCTCTATTTGGAAGGAACAGGTTTGCTTATACAACTCAAGACCTCCAGATCTGCTCAGAGGACTGAAGTTCCAGAGACAGGGCCATGTATCTCCCCTTCCCTTTGAGATCCTTGCAAAGACATTCCTAGCAGATCGTGGGAGTGCCCATGAAGAAGCAAGCAGCGGGAGTGTGCTTGACATCACTGGCTGCCTACCTGGGCTCAGCTCCTCAAGGGGCCTTTCTCTCCTGGTAGGCCCTATGTCCCCTTTGGGAGAGGGTGGTGCCCTCTTCCCTCCACACTGCCAAAGGGTGGAGGTGGAGCAAACTCGTTCTCTCCGAGGTTAAAAAAAAAGACAAATTGGATGGATTTTTAAGCTCTTGCTATGCTGCACCCCTCCAGGACCCACTCGAGCAAAACAGGTGCCCTGTGGCCCCTAGGTCGGGTATGCAGGTTCACACACCGGGTGTGATCCCGTCAAAGCCAAGAATTTTCCTGACAGACCTAGGCTCACTAGAGCTCTCCTCCAGAGGAAAGGGGACAGAAAAGACGTGTGTGTGGAGGTGGCTCTGCCTTTCCAGGTCCCAATCTCAGGGATAACTGCCCCTAAGAAAGGAACTGCTGCTGCTGCTGCTGCTAAGTTGCTTCAGTCGTGTTCGACTCTGTGCGACGCCATAGACGGTAGCCCACTAGGCTCCCCCGTCCCTGGGATTCTCCAGGCAAGAACAGTAAGTGGGTTGCCATTGCCTTCTCCAATGCATGAAAGTGAAAATGAAAGTGCAGTCGCTCAGTCGTGTCCGACCCTCAGCGACCCCACGGACTGCAGCCTACCAGGCTTCTCCGTCCATAGGATTTTCTGAAAGGAACTGCAAGACGCGCTTTTCCTGGAGGCTGGGAAAGGGAGTTCGCAGGATGTGGGGAAAGAGATCCTCCTTCGAGGAAGAATAGGCGGCCACTTGTTTTGTGTTGCAAACCTCTATTTGGAAGGAACAGGTTAGCTTATACAAAGGGAGACCTCCAGATCTGCTCAGAGGACCGAAGTTGCAGAGGCAGGTCGGTGTATTTTCCCTTCATTTGCGATCCTTGCAAAGACATTCCTTGCTGATAGATATTCAGCAAGGGCCTTTGAGACTGTTGTTTTCTTTCCTAGGTTCAAAGATTCCTTCAGTTCCTAATATAGATATCCTAGAAATTATCTGACATCCGTGAAAATCTGATATGTCCTGGTCAAATGCTGTCAGTTATAATTCCAGTTATCATATTAAAGCATTTCAAGTCGCAGCAGTGACCAGATTACATTGTCAATTTCTATTTAATCAGGTTTTAACCATGTCTTCTATGATTTCACACTGATGCCTTTACAGAAATACTGCTACTTCAAGATATATGGAATATACATTTTTTAAGCTTACCGATAATTTGTTTGTTTGTTTGTTTGTCTTCTGGTAAGCTGGTACCAGATGGAATTTAGTCTCCTCTCTAGGTTAAGAGAACAAAGTTTTCTTAGAATGCAATTTTTGATAACAGACTATGAGTTTCTTTACCTTTCATTGATTTATAATTGTTTTCATCATCTGTTTGTTTACTTCGGTAAAGCAAATAAGCCTTATTTAAGATTTTGGTACATGTAGGATGGACTAAGCTTTCCCCACTCTTGCAAGTTCCCTTAACCCTTCAGATTCTTCTCGTGGGACAAAGATCTCACTTTCCTCCAGAGGGACAATCCAAGCTTTTTATTAGTTGATCTGCCCCTGACATCAGAGTCAATTTGAGCATGAGTTGGCCTATAATTTAGGCATGAAACTATGACTACATAAAGAAAAGGTGACTTTATGATTCAGGGATGGCCATGATATGCCTTGCACTTCAGAGAAAATGGGTTAAAATGATTTTTTTTTCTTCAAAACTGCACAGCCAGTTCTTTCAGCATATGCAATTGAAAACATCTAGTCATTAGGTCAGTTTTCATTCCAATCCCAAAGAAAGGCAATGACAAAGAATATTCAAGCTGCTGCACAATTGCACTCATCTCACACACTAGTAAAGTAATGCTCAAAATTCTCCAAGTTCACATGAACTGTGAACTTCCAAATGTTCAAGAGGGATTTAAAACATGCAGAGAAACCAGAGATCAAACTGCCAACATCCACTGGATCATTGAAAAAGCAAGAGAGTTCCAGAAAAAAAGACATCTATTTCTGCTTTATTGACTATGCCAAAGCCTTTGACTGTGTGGATCACAATAAACTGGGAAAAATTCTGAAAGAGATGGGAATACCAGACCACCTGACCTGTCTCTTGAGAAACCTGTATGCAGGTCAGGAAGAAACAGTTCGAACTGGACATGGAACAACAGACTGGTTCTAAATAGGAAAAGGAATATGTCAAGGCAGTGTATTGTCACCCTGCTTATTTAACTTATATGCAGAGTACATCATGAGAAACACTGGGCTGGAGGAAGCACACGCTGGAATCCAGATTGCTGGGAGAAATATCAAGAATCTCAGATATGCAGATGACACCACCCTTATGGCAGAAAGTGAAGAAGAACTAAAGAGTCTCCTGATGAAAGTGAAAGAGGAGAGTGAAAAAGTTAGCTTAAAGCTCAGCATTCAGAAAACTAAAATCATTGCATCCAGTCTCATCACTTCATGGCAAATAGATGGGAACACATTGGAAACAGCAGCAGACTATTTTGGGGGGCTTGGAAATCACTGCAGGTGATGGCTGCCTCCATGAACTTAAAACATATTTATGACTTGGAAGAAAAGTGATGACCAAACTAGACAGCATATTAAAAAGCCGAGACGTTGCTTTGCCAACAAAGATCCATCCAGTCAAGGCTATGGTTTTTCCATATGTCATGGATGGATATGAAAGATGTACTATAAAGAAAGTGACAGCTGAAAATTAGATGCTTTTGAACTGTGGTGTTGGAGAAGATGCTTGTAGGTCGCTTAGACTACAAGGAGACGCAACCACTCCATCCTAAAGGAAATCAGGTCTGAATATAGATTGGAAGGACTAATACTGAACCTGAAACTCCAATACTTTGGCCACTTGATGTGAAGAGCTGACTCACTTGGAAGTTGCTTTGATTTGCCTGTGAGTGTGGGAGCCCTCCCTGGGCAAAGGGCCTCAGGGGTCATTGCCACTGAATCACGACCTCCAAGCAAGCGCATTCCAGCTGTGTGACATTCAGGAAGCAGGAGACTGGGAAAACTATCTTCCTTAGAGGAAGGAAAGTCATCCACAGAGAGTGTGTTTTCAGGCCTCTCTTTGCAGCAAGTGTTTTGCTTCTCAGACATCAGAGCTGCAGGCTTGCTCTGAGGGCCTCAATTGCAGAGTCAGGGCTGTGTGTCTCACTGCACTTTCCAAGCATTGCAGACACATTCCTAGGTTGGAGCAGTGCTTCCCATGAGAAAGAAGCCTCGGGAGTGTGTTTGAGCGGGCTGAGTGCCATGCTAGGGTCACCTAGTCGAGGGCACCTTGCACATCCAATGGGCCCCAGGCGAGTAGCTATGGACCGGCCCTTCGGTTGAGATATCCCAAAGCAGGGAACAAAGCCAGCTCTGTCAGAAGGAGGAAAACAGCAATGGGATGGATTTTCAAGCAGTTGCTAAGTCACACCACGTTAGGGCTCCCCGGGAAAGAAATGCGAATTTTGGCCTCTAGGCCCAGTATCCAGATGTGTGCACAGGATATTTTCCCCACAGGATCCAAGAATGTTCCAGACAGACCTAAGCTCACTAGCTCTCTCCTGCAGAGGAAATGAAATATTGTTGCTGAACCACGAAAAGATGCTGGGATTCTTGGCTTATGGAGGAGAAGAATTCAATCCAGGGCCCAAGACGAGGCTTGATTGCTCAGAGCTTTTGTGCAATAGAGTTTTATTAAAGTATAAAGGAGATAGAGAAAGCTTCTGACAGAGACATCACAAGGGGCAGAAAACGTACCCCCTTGCTAGTGTTAGTAATGGAGTTATATACTCTCCAATAAGTTATGACGAACAAAAGAATGTCTGGAGGTTGTAAAGACTCACTAGACCTACTCCCATAATTGACATTTTCAGATAACAGGATTAGCCAGAAGGTTTTTTCCAGAGACCGTCCTCAAGAAGGATGCATGATTGTTATATAATCCTAAGGAATGTAGAGGGAAAAACAGTTTGTCCTTTCTTCCTCCTTGAGAATTCTAGACCCCTCTCTCCTTGGGGACCCTTGAACTTCTTAGAAACCTGCCTTGGCAATGACTCTCTCAGAAACATGATTGAACAGCCGTTTGGAGCTTCCTTTGACTTTCCCTGGGAGGGAGGGAGCCCTCCCTGAGCACAGGGCCTCAGGGGCCATGGCCAATGAAAAAGAATCTCCCAGCAAGTGCTTTTCAGCCCTGTGTGACTCTCAGCCCACAGGAGGCTGAGAAAACTCTCTTCCTTGGAGGAAGGAAAGGCAGCCCAAGAGTGTGTTTTCAGGCCTGTATCTTGCAGCAAGTGTTTGGCTTGTTAGACAGAAGACCTGCAGGCCTGTTCCAACAGACTCAATGCCAGAATCAGGGCCTTGTGTCTCCCTGCAGTTTCCTGGCCTTGCAAACACATTCCTAGTTGAGAGCAGTCCTGCCCATGGGGACTGCTGCGGGAGTGTGTCTGAGGGGGGCCAGGTGTCATGCTGGGGTCACCTGGTCGAGGGCACCTTGCACCTCCAATGGACCCCAGGCAAGGAGTTGCAGGCCACCACCTTGCTTCTGAAATCCCAAAATGGGGAGCAAAGCTCGCTCTGTCAGAGGGAAGAAAACAGCAACAGGATGGATTTTCAAGCAGTTGCTAGGCTGTACTGCGTTAGGGCTCCAAGGAAGGAAAATGCGAATTTTAGCCCCTACGACTGGTATCCAGGTGGGCTCCCAGGATGATTTCCCCGCAGGATCCAAGAACGTTCCAGACAGACCTGGGCTCACTAGCTCCCTCCTGCAGAGGAAATATGATAGAACAGCTGTTTGGAGGTTGCTTTGACTTCCCCTGGGAGGGTAGGATCCCTCCCTGGGTGCAGGGCCTCAGGGGCCATTGCCGCTGAGAAATGCCCTCGAAGCCAGACCTTTCCAGCCTTGTATGACTCAGCACGGAGGAGACTGGAAAAGCTCTCTTCCTTGGAGGAAGGAAAGGCAGCCCCAGAGAGTGTGTTTTCACACCTGTATCTTGCAGCAAGTGTTTGGCGTCTCAGACGTCAGACCTCCAGGCCTGCTCCAACGGCCTCAGTTCCAGAGTCAGGGCCGTGTGTTTCCCTGCATTTTCTGAGCCTTGGGAACACATTCCTAGGTCAGAACAGTCCTGCCCATGGGGAAGGAGGCTGCGGGAGTGTGTCTGAGGGGGTCGGGTGCCATGCTGGTGTCCAATAGACCCGGTACCTCCAATAGACCCCAGGACAACAGCGGTGGGGCTCCCCCTGGCTTCCGAAATGCCAAAGCGAGAAGCAAAGCTAGCTCTATCAGAAGGAAGAAAAGAGCAATCGGATGGATGTTCAGGCTGTTGCTGGGCCGCACCACTTCAGGGTCCCCCCCGAGAGGAACAGGCGCCCTGTGGCCCCTAGGTCCGATATGCAGGTTAACACACAGGGTGTGTCCCCATAGGAGCCAAGAATTTTCCTGACAGATCTAGGCTCACTAGAGCTCTCCTACAGGGCAAAAGGGGTAGAACAGACTGTGGATGTGACTCTGCCTTTCCCAGCGAGCATGGGGCCCTCCCTACGGCCCCGGGCTCCAGGGAAAATTGTCCCTGAAAAATGACCTCCAAGAAGCGCTTTTCCAGCAGGCTGGGATGCAGAGTTCACAGGATGCGGGGAAAGTGATCGTCCTTCAGGGAAGAAGAGGCAGCCACCCAGTGTGTGTTTGCAAGCCTGTATTTGGAAGAAACTGGTTAGCTCCTTCAAGGGGAGACCTCCAGGTCTGCTCAGAGGACCGAAATTCCAGAGGCAGCACCATGCATCTCCCCTGTCCTTTCTGAGCCTTGGAAAGACATTCCTAGCTTATAGCGGTATTGCTCATGAAGAAGCAGGATGCAGGAATGTGTCAGACATGACTGGGTGCCTTCCTGGGTTCAGCTCCGTGAGGGGCATTTCCACTCAGAGTAGGTCCCATGCCTCCTTGGGGAGGAAGTGGGGCCCGCTTGCCTCCAAATTGCCAAAGGCTGGAACAAAGCTAGTTCTATCAGAGGTAAGAAAAGAGCAATTGGATGGATGTGGAAGCTGTTGCTGGGCCGCACTGCTTCAGGCCCCCCACCCCTCCGCCCCCGAGAGAAACAGGCGCCCTGTGGCCCCTAGGTCCTGGATGCAGTTTCACACATAGAATGTGTCCCCATAGGAGCCAAGAATTTTCCTGACAGACCTAGGCTCACTAGAGCTCTCCTACAGAGCAAAGGGGATGGGACAGATGTGTGGCTGTGGCTCTGCCTTTCCCTGGGAGTGTGGAGCCGCTCCCTATGGCCCCGGGCTCCAGGGGAAATTGCCCCTGAATAATGACCTCCAAGAAGCGCTTTTCCAACTGGCTGAGACGTGGAGTTCTCAGGATGCAGGGAAAGCGAGTGTCCTTCGGGGAAGCAAAGGCAGTCACCTGTTATCATGACTTACTAGAATAGTAGGTACCTTCTCCGGTTGGGCAGAGGCCTTCCCTACCTGATCTGAAAAAGAAAATGAAGTAGCTCGCTGATTTGAGAAATAATTCCCAGACTTGGGTTTCCAACCAGTATAGAATCCGACAATGGCCCTGTCTTTGTAGCCGCGTTAATTAACAGGTATGTGAAGCTCTAAATATCAGTGGAAATTACATACAGCATATAGGCCCCAGTGTTCTGGAATGATGGAAAGAAACAACCAAACTCTTGAAGAGACACTTTCAAAATGGATCATAGAGACTGACTGTACATGGATGGGCTTGCTTCCGGCAGACTTACTCATATTACGGGTAACCGCACGTTCCCACAGTTGTTGTCCTTATGAAATTTTCTATGGGAGACCCCCTCCCACAGTGAGGCAGGTGTTAGCAGATTTGCCACAAGTAAGGGGGTGGGATTTCACAGCAGATGGAACAATTAGGTAAGGTAATAAATCAGGTAACTAAGTTTGTATAAAAAAGAATATCATTCCCCCTTGAGGAACAGATTCATGAATTTGTGCTCAGTGATCAGGTGTGGCTCAATGACTGGAAACACAATTCCTTGGCCTGACATCGGAAAGGTCCTTATACTGTTGTTTTAGCCACAATTCTGAAAGAGATGGGAATACCAGACCACCTAACCTGCCTCTTGAGAAATCTGGATGAAGGTCAGGAAGCAACAGTTAGAGCAGGACATGGAACAACAGACTGGTTCCAAAAAGGAAAAGGAGTATGTCAAGGCTGTATATTGTCACCCTGTTTATTTAACTTCTATGCAGAGTACATCATGAAACATGCTGGGATGGAAGATACATGAACTGGAATCAAGATTGCCGGTAGAAATATCAATCAACTTAGATATGCAGATGACACCACCATTATGGCAGAACGTGAAGAGGAAAGGGTATGTCGGGGAACTTCTTGAGTTGCAGCAAGGGTGTGAAGGACCCTTTGGAAGTTCCAGAGGTTAGGTGTGGTTAGTCTCGAGATGCCTCAGCAGAAATGGGCCTCATGTCGCCTGGAACGGAGAGGCTCCTGGATATTTCCGAGTTTCAGCAGGTGCTCTCCTTGTGTGGAGTCGGGCCGAAGCTGAGGATTCCTCTCAGTGCTGACATGGATTTTGGGGTACTTCTGGAGTCTCCACAAGGAGTCAGGCCTCGTCTCGAGTGGGGGCATGAGCGTGCCCATTTCCTCCCATGCTGTAGCAGCAGTGTCACGGTTCCCCTTGCGTGGACCAAGGGATCTGTGGCTTTGCCCTCGAGTCTTTCCCACGAGGCTTTCCCACAGGGCTGTCCCACGTGTCACGGTGGTGTGTGAGTCGATCCTCGGCGTGAAAGCCGAGGCAGTGCAGGGAAAACAGGTTCCTGTGGAACGGACTGACACATCTGGGGGAGTCTTGGAATGGTGGCACGACCCTGCAGTTCCTCTCCCCTTTCCTTTGAGAGCGCCACCTTGAGATGCGATGGGAATGCCGGGAATTCTTTTCCGAACAAGCAGGGAAAGGATCCCTCATCTCGAGGTACGAGCCGGAAACGGAGCTCCTCAGGATGTGGCCGGGACCATCCTGCTTCCTCTTGAGTGGAGACGGGTGGGGTGTGTCGGGGAACTTCTTGAGTTGCAGCTTGACTGTGAAAGACTCTTTGGAAGTTCCAGAGGTCAAGTGTGATTAGCCTCGAGACACCTCAGTGGAAACTGGCCTCATCTCGCCTGCAGGGGGAACCTCCTGTATTTTACGAGTTTCGGCAGGTGCTCTCGACTTACGACGGGGACTTCAGGGACCCGGTCTGTTGGCCTCAGGAAAGGCCAGTCCCCATGCGAGTTGCTTGGGCCTCTCAGGATTTCCTCCCCGTCGATGC
>NW_017194328.1:0-9389 GCF_001704415.2 Capra hircus
GCAACTCAAGAAGTTCCCCGACATACCCGACTCCACTCGAGAGGAAGCACCGAGAGTCCCCCACATCCAGAGGATCCCCGTTCCGCCTCATAGCTTGAGAGGAGGGATCCTTTCCCTGCGTGGTCGGGAAAGAATTCCCGTGTTCCCGTTGCATCTCAAGAGGGGCACTCTCCACAGGAAAGGCGAGAGGAACTCCTGGGTCGTGCCACCATTCCCAGAGACCCCTGGATGTCTCAGTCCATTCCAGGGAAACTGTTTTCCCTGCACTGCTCAACTTTCAAGCCGAGGATCGACTCACACCTCGGTGGAACTTGAGACAGCCCTGTGGGAAAGCATCGTGGGAAAGCCTCGGGAAAGCCTTGAGGGAAAGCCGCAGATCCTTGATCCAAGCGAAGGAAGCGTGAAACTGCTGCTACAGCTCGGGAGGAAAGCGCACGGGCATGTCCCCAATAGAGACAAGGACTGAGTCCCCTGGGGAGACTCCAGAAGTACCCCAGGAACCATGTCAGCACTGGAGAGGAATCCTCAGGTTCCGGCACCGACTCCACACTAGGTATTAGGAGCCGGCATCGGGGAGAGGATCTCGAGAGGCCCCCGAGCAATTCGCAAGGTACTGGCCTTTCCTGAGGCCACCAGAGCGGTCCCTGTGGTCCACGTCGTAATTCGAGAGCACTGCCGCAACTCGAGAAACATCCAGGAGGTTCTCCCTCCAGGCGAGATGAGGCCCATTTCCGCTGAGGCATCTCGAGGCTAATCGCATCTAACATCTGGAACTTCCAAAGTGTTCATCACACCCTTGCTGCAACTCAAGAAGTTACCCGACATACAAGTATCCACTCGAGAGGAAGCACGAGAGTCCCTCCCACATCCAGAGGAGCCCCATTTCCACCTCCTAGCCCGAGAGGAGGATCCTTTCCCTGCGTGGTCGGAAAGAATTCCGGCGTTCCCAAGCATCTCAAGAGGAGGCGCTCTCCACAGGAAAGGCGAGAGGAACTCCAGGGTCGTATCACCATTCCCAGAGTCGCCCAGATGTCTCAGTGCATTCCAGGGAAACCTGTTTTCCTGCACTGCCTCGACTTTCAAGCCGAGGATGGACTCACACCACGGTGTCACGTGGACAGCCCCGTGGGAAAGCCTCGTGGGAAAGACTCGTGGAAAGCCTCGTGGAAAGCCTCGAGGGAAAGCCCCTGATCCATGATCCACGCGAAGGGGAAGCGCGACACTGCTGCTAGAGCTCGGAAGGAAAGCGCACGTGCATGCCCCACTCGAGTAGAGGTCTGACTGCACTGGGAGACGCCAGAAGTCCCCCAAGATCCATGTCAGCACTGGAGAGGAATCCTCAGGTTCCAGCACCGACTCCACACAAGATCTTAGGCCCCGGCATCGACGGGAGAGGAATCCCGAGAGGACCCAGAGCAACTCGCATGGGGACTGGCCTTTCCTGAGGCCACCCAGCGGGTCCCTGAGGTCCCCGTCGGAAGTCGAGAGCACCTGCCGCAACTCGAGAAAATCCAGGAGGTTCTCCCCTCCAGGCGAGCTGAGTCCCATTTCCGCTGAGGCGTCTCGAGGCTAATCACACCTAACCTCTGGAACTTCAAAAGGTCCTTCACACCCTTGCTGCAACTCAAGAAGTTCCCGACATACCCGTCTCCACTCGAGAGGAAGCAGAGAGTTCCGCCCACATCCAGAGGAGCCCCGTTTCCGCCTCCTAGATCGAGGAAGGGATCCTTTCCCTTCGTGGACGTAAAAGAATTCCGGCGTTCCCGTCGCATCTCAAGAGGAGGCGCTCTCCACAGGAAAAAAACAGGAATTCCAGGGTCGTGCCACCATTCCCAGAGTCCCCCAGATGTCTCCGTCCATTCCAGGGAAACCTGTTTTCCCTACACTGCCTCGACTTTCAACCCGAGGATCGACTCACACCACGGTGGAACGTGGACAGCCTGTGTGAAATCCTGGTGGGAAAGCCCAAGAGGAAAGCCACAGATCCCTTGATCCACGCGAAGGGAAGCGTGACACTGCTGCTACACCTCGGGAGGAAAGCGCACGTGAATGCCCCAACTCGTGACGAGGACTGACTCCCCTGGGGAGACTCCAGAAGTACCCCAAGATCCATGTCAGCACTGAAGAGGAATCCTCAGGTTCTGCACCACTCCACACCAAGATCTTAGGCCCCAGCATCGTCGGGAGAGAATCCCGAGAGGCCCCCGTGCAACTCGCATGGGGACTGGCCTTTCCTGAGGCCACCAGAGCGGGTCCCTGAGTCCCCGGCGTAAGTCGAGCACCTGCCACAACTCGAGAAAATCCAGGAGGTTCTCCCCTCCAGGCGAGATGAGGCCCATTTCCGCTGAGGCGTCTCGAGGCAAATCACACTAACCTCTGGAACTTCCAAAGGTTACTTCACACCCTGCTGCAACACAAGAATTTCCCTGACATACCCGTCTCCACTCGAGAGGAAGCACGAGAGTCCCGCCCACATCCAGAGGAGCCCCGTTTCCCCCTCCTAGATCGAGAGGAGGACCTTCCCTGCGTGGTCGGGAAAGAATTCCGGGCTTCCGTCGAATCTCAAGCGGAGGCGCTCTCCACAGGAAAGGCGAGAGGAACTCCAGGGTCGTGCCAGCATTCCCAGAGTCCCCCAGATGTCTCAGTCCATTCCAGGGAAACCTGTTTTCCCTGCACTGCGTCGACTTTCAAGCCGAGGATCGACTCACACCACGGTGGCACGTGGGACAGCTCTGTGGAAGCCTCGTGGGAAAGCCTCGAGGGAAAGCCACAGATCCCTTGATCCACGCGTAGGGAAGAGTGACACTGCTGCTACAGCTCGGGAGAAAAGCGCACGTGCATGCCCCACTCGAGACGAGGACTGACTCCACTGGGGAGACTCCAGAAGTACCCCAAGATCCATATCAGCACTGGAGAGGAATCCTCAGGTTCCAGCACCGACTCCACACAAGGTCTTAGGCCCCGGCATCGAAGGAGAGGAATCCCGAGAGGCCCCCGTGCAACTCGCATGGGGACTGGCCTTTCCTGAGGCCACCAGATCGGTCCCTGAGGTCCCCATCGTAAGTCGAGAGCACCTGCCGCAACTCGAAAAAATCCAGGAGGTTCTCCCCTCCAGGCGAGATGAGGCCCATTTCCGCTGAGGCGTCTCGAGGCTAATCACATCTAAATCTGGAACTTACAAAGGGTCCTTCACACCCTTGCTGCAACTCAAGAAGTTCCCCGACATACCGTCTCCACTCGAGAGGAAGCACGAGAGTCCACCCACATCCAGAGAGCCCCGTTTCCGCCTCCTAGCTCGAGGGAGGGATCCTTTCCCATCGTGGTCGGGAAAGAATTCCCGGCGTTCCCGTCGCATCTCAAGAGGAGGCGCTCTCCACAGGAAAGGCGAGAGGAACTCCAGGGTCGTGCCATCATTTCCAGACCCCAGATGTCTCAGTCCATTCCATGGAAACCTGTTTTCCCTGCACTGCTCGACTTTCAAGCCGAGGTTCGACTCACACCACGGTGGCACGTGGGACAGCCCTGTGGGAAAGCCTCGTTGGAAAGCCTCGTGGGAAAGCCTCGAGGGAAAGCCCCTGATCCCTTTATCCACGAGAAGGGAAGTGCGACACTGCTTCTCAGCTCGGGAGGAAAGCGCACGTGCATGCCTCCACTCGAGACGAGGACTGACTCCCCTGGGGAGACTCCAGAAGTACCACAAGATCCATGACAGCATTGGAGTAGAATCCTCAGGTTCGGCACCGACTCCACACAAGTTCTTAGGCCCCGCATCGACGGCAGAGGAATCCGAGTGGCCCCAGCAACTCTCATGGGGTCTGGCCTTCCTGATGCCACCAGAGCGGGTCCCTGAGGCCCCGTCATAAGTCGAGAGCACCTGCCGCAACTCGAGAAAATCCAGGAGGTTCTCCCCGCCAGGCGAGATGAGGTCCATTTCCACTGAGGTCTCGAGGCTAATCACACTAACCTCTGGAACTTCCAAAGGGTCCTTCACAACCTCTGCAACTCAAGAAGTTCCCCGACATAAACGTCTCCACTCGAGAGGAAGCACGAGAGTCCGCCCACATCCAGAGGAGCCCCGTTTCCGCCTCCTAGCTGAGAGGAGGGATCCTTTCCCTGCGTGGTCGGGAAGAATTCCCGGCGTTCCCTTCGCATCTCAAGAAGAGGCGCTCTCCACAAGAAAGGCGAGAGGAACTCCAGGGTCGTGTCACATTCCCAGAGTCCCCCAGATGCCTCAGTCCATTCCACGGAAACCTGTTTTCCCTGCACTGCCTCGACTTTCAAGCCGAGGATCGACTCACACCACGGTGGCACGTGGACAGCCCTGTGGGAAAGCCTCGTGGGAAAACCCGTGGGGAAAGCCTCGAGGAAAGCCCCTGATCCCTTAATCCACGCGAAGGGAAGCGTGGCACTGCTGCTACAGCTCGGGAGGGCGCACGTGCATGCCCCCTTCGAGACGAGGACTGACTCCACTGGGGAGACTCCAGAAGTACCCCAAGATCCATGTCAGCAGTGGAGAGGAATGCTCAGGTTCCGGCACCGACTCCACACAAGATCTTAGGCACCGGCATAGAAGGGAGGGAATCCCGAGAGGCCCCGAGCAACTCGCATGGGGACTGGCCTTTCCTGATGCCACCAGAGCGGGTCCCTGAGGTCCCCGTCGTAAGTCGAGAGCACCTGCTGCAACTCGAGAAAATCCAGGATGTTCTCCCCTCCAGGCGAGATGAGGCCCATTTCCGCTGAGGCGTCTCGAGGTTAATCACACCTAAACTCTGGAACTTCCAAAGGGTCCTTCACACCCTTGCTGCAACTCAAGAAGATCCCCGACATACCGTCTCACTCGAGAGAAAGCATGAGAATCCCGCCCACATCCAGAGGAGCCCCGTTTCCGCCTCTTAGCTCGAGAGGAGGTATCGTTTCCCTGCGTGGTCGGGGAAAGAATTCCCGGAGTTCCCTTCGCATCTCAAGAGATGGCACTCTCCACAGGAAAGGCGAGAGGAAATCCAGGGTCGTGCCACATTCCCAGAGTACCGCCAGATGACTCAGTCCATTCCAGGGAAAACTGTCTTCCCTGCACTGCCTCGACTTTCAAGCCGAGGATCGACTCACACCACGGTGGCACGTGGGACAGCCCTGTGGGAAAGCCTCGTGGGAAAGCCTCGCGGGGAAAGCCTTCTTGGAAAGCCCCTGATCCCTTGATCCACGCGAAGGGAAGCGCGACACTGCTGCTACAGCTCGGGAGGAAAGCGCACATGCATGCCCCACCTCGAGACGAGGACTGACTCCCCTGGGGAGACTCCAGAAGTACCCCAAGATCCATGTCAGAACTGGAGAGGAATCCTCAGGTTACAGCACTGACTCCACAGAAGGTCTTAGGCCCCGGCATCGACGAGACAGTAATCCCGAGAGGCCCCGAGCAACTCGCATGGGGACTGGCCTTTCCTGAGGCCACCAGAGCGGGTCCATGAGGTCGCCGTCGAAAGTCGAGAGCACCTGCCGCACCTCGAAAAAATTCAGGAGTTTCTCCCCTCCAGGCGAGATGAGGCCATTTCCGCTGAGGCATCTCGAGGTTAATTACACCTAACCTCTGTAACTTCCAAAGGGTTTTTCCACCCCTTACTGCTGCTCAAGAAGTTCCCCGACATACTCGTCTCCACTCGAGAGGAAGCACGAGAGTCCGCCCACATCCAGAGGAGCCCGTTTCCGCCTCTTAGCTGGAGAGGAGGGATCCTTTCCCTGCGTGGTCGAGAAAGAATTCCCGGCGTTCTCGTCGCATCTCAAGAGGAGGCGCTCTCCACAGGAAAGGCGAGAGGAACTCCAGGGTCGTGCCACCATTCCAGAGTCCCCCAGATGTCTCAGTACATTCCAGGGAAACCTATTTTCCCTGCACTACCTCGACTCTCAAGCCGAGGATCGACTCACAACACCGTGGCACGTGGGACAGCCCTGTGGGAAAGCCTCGTGGGAAAGCCTTGTTGGAAAGCATCGTGGGAAAGCCTCGAGGGAAAGCCACCGATACCTTGATCCACACGACTGGAGCATGACACTGCTGCTACAGCTAGGGAGGAAAGCGCAGGTGCATGCCCCCACTCGAGACGAGGACTAACTCCCCTGGGAAGACTCCAGAAGTACCCCAAGATCCATGTCAGCACTGCACAGGAAACCTCAGATTCCGGCACCGACTCCACACAAGGTCTTAGGCCCCGACATCGACGGGAGAGGAATCCCGAGAGGCCCGAGCAACTCGCATGGGAACTGGCTTTTTCTGAGGCCCCAGAGCGGGTCCTTGAGGTCCCCGTCGTAAGTCGAGAGCAACTGCCCTATCTCTAGAAAATCCAGGAGTTTCTCCCCTCCAGGCGAGATGAGGCCCATTTCTGCTGAGGCGTCTCGAGGCTAATCACACCTAATCTCTGGAACTTCCAAACGGTGCTTCACACCCTGGCTGCAACTCAAGATGTTCCCGACATACCGTCTCCATTCGAGAGGAAGCACGAGAGTCCCGCCCACATCCAGACGAGCCCCGTTTCTGCCTACTAGCTCGAGAGGAGGGATCCTTTCCTGCGTCATCGGGAAAGAATTCCCGGCGTTCCCGTCCCATCTCAAAAGGAGGCGCTCTCCACAGGAAAGGGGAGAGGAACTTCAGGTCGTGCCACCATTCCCAGAGTCCCCCAGATGTCTCAGTCCATTCCAGGGAAACCTGTTTTCCCTGCACTGCCTCGACTTTCAAGCCGAGGATCGACTCACACAACGGTGGCACGTGGGACATCCCTGTGGGAAAGCCTCGTGGGAAAGCCTCGAGGGAAAGACACAGATCCCTTGATCCACGTGAAGGGAAGCGTGACACTGCTGCTACAGCTCGAGAGGAAAGCGCAAGTGCAGTAGCCCACTCGAGATGAGGACTGACTCCCTGGGAGACTCCAGAAGTACCCCAAGATCCATGTCAGCACTAGAGAGGAATCCTCAGGTTCCTGGCACCGACTCCACACAAGGTCTTAGACCCGGAATCTACGGAGAGGAATCCCGAGAGGCCCCAGAGCAATTCGCATGGGGACTGGCCTTTCCTGAGGCCACCAGCGGGTCCCTGAGGTCCCCATCGTAAGTCGAGAGCACCTGCCGCAACTCGAGAAAATCCAGGAGGTTCTCCAATCCAGGCGAGATGAGGCCCATTTCCTCTGAGGCAACAGGGGGTAATCACACTTAAACTCTGGAACTTCCAAAGGGTCCTTCACACCCTTGCTGCAACTCAAGAAGTTCCCAGACATACCCGTCTCACTCAAGAGGATCCCAAGGTTCCCGCCCATATCCAGAGTGGCCCCGATTCCGCCTGCTAGCTCGAGAGGAGGTATCCTTTCCCTGCGAGGTCGGGAAAGTATTCCTAGCGTTCCCGTCTCATCTCAAGTGTAGGTGCTCTCACAGGAAAGGCGAGAGGAACTCCAGTCTCAAGCCCCATTCCAAGTCCCCTGGATGTCTCAGTCCATTCCAGGGAAACCTGTTTTCCCTGCACTGCCTCGACTTTCAATCCGAGGATCACTCACACCACGGTGACACGTGGGACAGCCCTGTGGGAAAGCTCGAAAGCCTGAGGGAAAGACACAGATCCCTTGATCCACGCGAAGGAAGTGCGACACTGCTGCTACAGCTCGGGAGGAAAGCGCACGGCATGCCCCCACTCGAGACGAGGACTGACTGCCCTGGGGAGAATCCAGAAGTAACCCAAGATCCATGTCGGCACTGGAGAGGAATTCTCAGGTTCTGGCACTGAGTCCACACAAAGGTCTTAGGACCCAGCATCGACGGGAGGAATCCCGATAGGCCCCCGAGCAACTCGCATGGGGACTGGCCTTTCCTGAGGCCACCACACCGGTCCCTGAGTTCCCCGTCATAAGTCGAAAGCACCAGCCGCAACTCGAGAAAATCCAGGAGGTTCTCCCCTCCAGGCGAGCTGAGACCTTTCCGCTGAGGTATCTCGAGGCTAATCACACCTTATCTCTCGAACTTCCAAAGGCTCCGTCACTCCTTGCTGCAACTCAAGAAGTTCCCCGACATACCCGTCTCCACTCACGAGAACCCGAGGGTCCCGCCATATCCAGAGTGGCCCGTTTCCGCCTGCTAGCTCGAGAGGAGCATCCTTTCCCTGCGTGGTCGGGAAAGAATTCCTAGCGTTCCCGTCTCATCTCAAGAGGAGGCGCTCTCCACAGGAAAGGCGAGAGGAACTCCAGTATCAGACCCCATTCCCAGAGTCCCCCAGATGTTTCAGTCCATTCCAGGGAAACCTGTTTTCCCTGCACTGCATCGACTTCAAGCCGAGGATGGACTCACCACCGCGATGGCACGTTGGACAGCCCTGTGGGAAAGCCTCGTGGAAAAGCCTCGTGGGAAAGCCTCGAGGAAAGACACAGATCCCTTGATCAACGTGTAGGAAGAGTGACACTGCTGCTACACCTCGGGAGGAAAGCGCACGTGCATGCCCCCACTCGAGACGAGGACTGACTCCATGGGGAGACTCCAGAAAGTACCCCAAGATCCATGTCAGCACTGGAGAGGAATCCTCAGGTTCCGGCACCGACTCCACACAAGGTCTTAGGCCCCGGCATCGACGGGGAGGAATCCGAGAGGCCCCGAGCAACTCGCATGGGGACTGGCCTTCCTGAGGCCACCAGATCGGGTCCCTGAGGTCCCCGTCGTAAGTCGAGAGCACCTGCCGCACCTCGAGAAAAGCCAGGAAGTTCCCCATTTGAGATGAGGCCCATTTCCGCTGTGGCGTCTCGAGGCTAATCACATCTAACATCTGGAACTTCCAAAGGGTCCTTCACACCCTTGCTGCAACTCAAGAAGTTCCCGACGTAAACGTCTCCACTCGAGAGGAAGCACGAGAGTCCCGCCCACATCCAGAGGAGCCCCGTTTCCACCCCTAGTTCGAGGGAGGGATCCTTTCCCAGAGTGGTCGGGAAAGAATTCCCGGCGTTCCGTTGCATCTCAAGAGGAGGTGCTCTCCACAGGAAAGGCGAGAGGAACTCCAGGGTCGTGCCACCATTCCAGAGTCCCCCTGGATGTCTCAGTCAATTCCAGGGAAAAATCTGTTTTCCCTGCACTGCCGCGACTTTCAAGCGAAGATCGACTCACATCTCGGTGCACCTGGGACAGCCCCTGTGGGAAAGCCTCGTGGGAAAGCCTCAAGGGACATACACAGATCCCTTGATCCACGCGAAGGGAAGAACGGCACTGCTGCTGCAGCTCGGGAGGAAAGCGCACGTGCATGCCCCCTCTCGAGACGAGGACTGAGCCCTGGGGAGACTCCAGAAGTACCCTAAAATCCATGTTTGCACTGGAAAGGAATCCTCAGGTTCCGGCTTACTCCACACAAGGTCTTAGGCCCCAGCATCGCCGGGAGA
>NW_017194329.1:0-9388 GCF_001704415.2 Capra hircus
AGGGGAGAACCTCCTGGATTTTCTCGAGTTGCGGCAGGTGCTCTCGACTTACGACGGGGACCTCAGGGACCCGCTCTTGCCTCAGGAAAGGCCAGTCCCCATGCGAGTTGCTCGGGGGCTTCTCGGGATTACTCTCCCGTCTATGCCGGGGCGTAAGATCTTGTGTGGAGCCGGTGCCGGAACCTGAGGATTCCTCTCCATTGCTGACATGGATCTGGGGGTACTTCTTGAGTCTCCCCAGTGGAGTCAGTCCTCGTCTCGAGTGGGGGCATGCACGTGCACTTTCCTCCCGAGCAGTAGCAGCAGTGTCACGCTTCCCTACTCGTGGACCAAGGGATCAGGGCTTTCCCTCGAGGGTTCCCACTAGGCTTTCCCTCGAGGCTTCCCACGAGGCTTTCCCACAGGGCTGTCCCACGTGCCACCGTGGTGTGAGTCGATCCTCGGCTTGAAAGTCGAGGCAGTGCAGGGAAAACAGGTTTCCCTGGAATGGACTGAGACATCTGGGGGACGCTGGGAAAGGTGGCACGACCCTGGAGTTCCTCTCGCCTTTCCTGTGGAGAGCGCCTCCTCTAGAGATGCGACGGGAACGTCGGGATTTCTTTCCCGATGACGCAGAGAAAGGATCCCTCCTCTCGAGCTAGTAGCAGAAACGGGGCTCCTCTGGATGTGGGCGGGACTCTCGTGCTTCCTATCGAGTGCAGACGGTATGTCGGGGAACTTCTTGAGTTGCAGCCAGGGTGTGAAGCACCGTTTGGAAGTTCCAGAGATTAGATGTGATTAGCCTGGAGACGCATCAGCAGAAATGGGCCTCATCTCGCCTGGAGGGGAGAACCTCCTGGATTTTCTCGAGTTAGGGCAGGTGCTCTCGACTTACGACGGGGATCTCAGGGACCCGCTCTGGGGCCTCAGGAAAGGCCAGTCCCATTCGAGTTGCTCGGGGCCTCTCGGGATTCCTCTCCCGTCGATGCTGGGGCCTAAGACCTTGTGTGGAGTTGGTGCCAGAACCTGAGGTTTCCTCTCCAGTGCTGACATGGATCTTGGGGTACTTCTGGAGTCTCCCCAGTGGAGTCAGTCCTCATCTCGAGTGGGGCATGCACCTGCACTTTCCTCCCGAGGTGTAGCAGCAGTGTCATGCTCCCGTCGCGTGGATCAAGGGATCAGTGGCTTTCCCTCGAGGCTTCCTCACGAGGCTTTCCATAAGGCTTTCCCACGATGCTTTCCCACAGGGCTGTCCCACGTGCCACCGTGGTGTGAGTCGATCCTCGGCTTGAAAGTGGAGGCAGTGCAGGGAAAACAGTTTTCCCTGGAATAGACTGAGACATCTGGCGGACTCTGGGAATGGTGGCACGACCCTGGAGTTCCTCTCGCCTTTCCTGTGGAGAGCGCCTCCTCTTGAAATGCTATGGGAACCCCGGGAATTCTTTCCCGACCACGCAGGGAAAGGATCCCTCCTCTCGAGCTTGGAGGCGGAAACGGGGCTCCTCTGGATGTGAGCGGGACTCTCGTGCTTCCTCTCAAGTGGAGACGGGTATGTCGGTGAACTTCTTGAGTTGCAGCACGGGTTTGAATAACCGTTTGGAAGTTCCAGAGGTTAGGTGTGATTAGCCTCGAGACGCCTCAGCGGAAAAGGGCCTCATCTCGCCTGGAGGGGAAACCTCCTGGATTTTCTCGAGTTGCAGCAGATTGTCTCGACTTACGACGGGAACATCAGGGACCCGCTCTTGTGGCCTCAAGAAAGGGAAGTCCCCATGCGAGTTGCTCATGGGCCTCTCGGGATTCCTCTCCCGTGATGCCGGGACCTAAGATCTTGTGTGTAGTCTGTGCCAAAACCTGAGGATTCCTCTCCAGTGCTGACATGTATCTTGGGGTACTTCTGGAGTCTGCCCATGGGAGTCAGTCCTCATCTCGAGTCGGTGCATGCACGTGCGCTTTCCTCCGAGCTGTAGCAGCAGTGTTGAGCTTCCCTTCGCTAGGATCAAGGATCCGTGGCTTTCCCTCGAGGCTTTCCCACGACGCTTTCCCACGACACTTTCCCACCAGGCTTTCCCACGAGGCTTTCCCACAGTGATGTCCCACATGCCACCGTGGTGTCAGTCGATCCTCAGTTTGAAAGTCGAGGCTGTGCCGGGGAAACAGGCTTCCCTGGAATGGACTGAGACATCTGGGGGCTCTAGGAATGGTGACACGACCCTGGAGTTCCTCTCGCCTTTCCTGTGGAGAGCGCCCCCTCTTGAGATGTGACGGGAACGCCGGGAATTCTTTTCCGAACACGCAGGGAAAGGATCCCTCCTGTCGGGCTAGGATGCGGAAACAGGGCTCCTCTGGATGTGGGCGGGACTCTCGTGCTTCCTCTCGAGTGGAGACGGGTATGTCGGGGAACTTCTTGAGTTGCAGCAAGGGTGTGAAGGGCCCTTTGGAAGGTCCAGAGGTTAGGTGTGATTAGCCTCGAGTCGCCTCTGCGGAAATGGGCCTCATCTCGTCTGGAGGGGAGAACCTCCTGGATTTTCTCGAGTTGCGGCAGGTGCTCTCGACTTATGACGTGGACCTCAGGGACCCGCTCTGTGGCCTCACGAAAGGCCAGTCCCCATGCGAGTTGCTCGGGGGCCTCTCGGGATTTCTCTTCCATCGATGCCGGGGCCTAATACCTTGTGTGGAGTCGGTGCCGGAACCTGAGGATTCCTCTCCATTGCTGACATGGATCTTAGGGTACTTCTGGAGTCTCCCCAGGGGAGTCAGTCCTCGTCTCGAGTGGGGCATGCACGTGCGCTTTCCTCCCGAGCTGCAGCAGCAGCAGTGTCACGCTTCCCTTCGCGTGGATCAAGGGATCTGTGGCTTTCCCTCGAGGCTTTCCCATGAGGCTTTCCCACGAGGCTTTCCCACAGGGCTGTCCCACGTTCCACCGTGGTGTGAGTCGATCCTCGGCTTGAAAGTCGAGGCAGTGCAGGAAAACAGGTATCCCTGGAATGGACTGAGATATCTGGGGACTCTGGGAATGGTGGCACGACCCTGGAGTTCCTCTCGCCCTTCCTGTGGAGAGCGCCTCCACTTGAGATGCGACGGGAACGCCGGGAATTCTTTCCCGACCATGCAGGGAAAGGATCCCTCCTCTCGAGTTAGGAGGCGGAAATGGGGCTCCTCTGGATGTGGGCGGGACTCTCGTGCTTCCTCTCGAGTGGAGACGGGTATGTCGGGGAACTTCTTGAGTTGCAGCAAGGGTGTGAAGGACCCTTTGGAAGTTCCAGAGGTTAGGTGTGATTAGCCTCGAGACGCCTCAGCGGAAATGGGCCTCATCTCGCCTGGTGGGGAGAAACCTCCTGGATTTTCTCGAGTTGCGGCAGGTGCTCTCGACTTACGACGAGGACCTCAGGGACCCGCTCTGGTGGCCTCAGGAAAGGCCATTCCCCTTACGAGTTGCTCGGGGGCCTCTCGGGATTCCTCTCCGTCGATGCCGGGGCCTAAGACTGCCGGGAGCCAGTGTGAGGAAGCCCGCCCGTGACAAGGTTATGAGGAAGGAAGCTGACATACGCAAGGCGTGCTCAGACTTCAGGGACCCCTCTGGAAATTTTTTAAGCATGTACCCCAACAAAAATCTGCCGGTTTTTGTGCTCTGCTTTTTCACTCTTCTGACCTTTTCTGGAAAAAGTCAATTCAGGGCATTAGTCTTCTGCATTTGAAAGAGTGTTTCAATCCAAAAACCCTCTGATGGCTTTCTAGCCTGCCTGTAGGACTCGTACAGCTGCGCTTGTGATTGTTTGAGGCCTCCTGACCGCAGGAGGCACAGGAAGCTTAAAACATCCTAGGAATGCAGGAGCTTCCGAGGAGTCAAAATCTTTAGAATAGGACTGATTAAAAGTTTCATTTTTTGGGTCAATGCTTGCTGCCAAATTTTCATATCCTTTATTTTTAGATATAGTTGGTATATAGAAAAACAAGTAGTAGACCTGGTATTAGCAACATTAGAACTTTGAGTTAAGTACCTTCTTTGTTATAACCCACTGCACCTTTGTTCTATAGAGATGTAACTTTAATGCTTTAAGGAGATGCAGATTAAAGAAAAACACTTCAGGGGAAACAAAATTAACATTCATTAAGGAAGAGAGCCAAAAAGTGTTAACAAGCCTCTTGGCCAGAAGATAATGTAAATCACCTGAGACCTTTTGTATACAAAATGATATACAGAAAGAATCTGGATTGCGAACACTACATAATTTTGTGTTATCCATTGATCTCCATGTTTTATCAAAAGTATAAAAGACCTTCTGAACAATAAAGGAGGAGGCCAGGGGCCGGGGGCCAATTTCTCGGACCAGATTCTCGAACTAGTCTCTCAGCCTGGTTTCTTGGGACTCTGGCTCCCCCGTGTCTTTCTCTCTCTTTCTTCTTCTCTACCTTTCCTTCTCTCTGCTCTTTACTTTAACTTCAGGCTGAATCTCCACCTGGAGTGCGGAGGCTCGCCAGGTCTACTTACTTGCCCTGGCTGTTAAGACCCGCACGAAAGGGAGCTTAAGGCGAGGCACCCTTAGATATTCAAGCGGGCGCCGGTGGCCCAACGTAGGTGGTGCAAATTCCTTGTCTGGAATTTTATTGGCCGTCCGCGTAAACCAAGCTATTCAGCCCTCTTACTCCACTTAATCTTCTTACTATACTATAGTTTCCTAATCTAATCTTACATTAATAAATAAACAAGTCTTTCCACGCCAATGCCGTCCACCCTTCGAATTCCCTGGATCCACCGGGGCTGGACCCCGGCATAAGACCTTGAGTGAAGTCGGTGCCGAACCTGAGGATTCCTCTCCAGTGCTGACATGGATCTTGGGTACTTCCTGAGTCTCCCCAGGGGAGTCAGTCCTCGTCTCGAGTGGGGCATGCACGTGCGCTTTCCTCCCGAGCTGTAGCAGCAGTGTCACGCTTCCCCTTGCGTGGACCAAGGGATCTGTGGCTTTCCCTCGAGTCTTTCCCACGAGGCTTTCCCACAGCTCTGTCCCACGTGTCACGGTGGTGTGAGTCGATCCTCGGCGTGAAAGCCGAGCAGTGCAGGGAAAACAGGTTCCTGTGGAACGGACTGAGATATCTGGGGGAGTCTTGGAATGGTGGCACGACCCTGCAGTTCCTCTCCCTTTCCTTTGGAGCGCCTCCTCTTGAGATGCGATGGAATGCCGGGAATTCTTTCCGGACCAAGCAGGAAAGGATCCGTCCTCTCGAGCTACGAGCCGGAAACGGAGCTCCTCTGGATGTGGCCGGGACCCTCGTGCTTCCTCTTGAGTGGAGACGGGTATGTCGGGAACTTCTTGAGTTGCAGCATGGCTGTGAAAGACTCTTTGGAAGTTCCAGAGGTCACGTGTGATTAGCCTCGAGACACCTCAGTGGAAACAGGCCTCATCTCGCCTGGAGGGGAAACCTCCTGGATTTTACCGAGTTGCGACAGGTGCTCTCGACTTACGACGGGGACCTCATGGACCGCTTGGTGACCTCAGTAAAGGCCAGTCCCCATGCGAGTTGCTAGAGGGCCTGTCGCTGTTCCTCTCCCGTCGATGCCAGGGCCTAAGACCTTGTGTGGAGTCGGGGCCGGAACCTGAAGATTCCTCTCCAGGGCTGACATGAATCTTGAGGTGCTTCTGGAGTCTCCCCAGGGGAGTCAGTCCTCGTCTCGAGTGGGGCATGCACGTGCACTTTCCTCCCGTGCTGTAGCAGCAGTGTCATGCTTCCCATCGCGTGGATCAAGGGATCTGGCTTTCCCTCGAGGCTTTCAGACGAGGCTTTCCCACAGGGCTCTCCCACGTACCACCGCGATCCTCGCCTCTGCCACGCGATCCTCGCCGTGCAAGTCGAAGCAGTGCAGGGAAAACAGGATCCTCTGGAATGGACTGAGACATCTGGGGGGGACTCTTGGAATGGTGGCACCATGAGTTCCTCTCGCCTTTCCTGTGCAGCGCGCCTCCTCTTGAGATGCGTCGGAAACGTCGGAAATTCTTTTTCCCGAGGAAGCAGAGAAGGATCCCTCATCTCGAGCTTGGAGGAGGAAACGGAGCTCCTCTGGAGGTGGCCGGACCCTCGTGCTTCCTCTGGAGTGGAGACGGGTATGTCGGGGAACTTCTTGAGTTGTAGCAAGGGTGTGTAGGACCCTTTGGAAGTTCCAGAGTTTAGGCGTGATTACTCTCGAGACGCCGCAGAGAAAATGGGCCTCATCTCGACTGAAGCAGAGAACCTCCTGGATTTTCTCGAGTTGCGGCAGGTGCTCTCAACATACGACCGTGACCTCAGGGACAGTGTAGCAGGTGTGTCACGCTTCCCGTCGCGGGGATCAAGGATCTGTGCCTTTCCCTCGAGGCTTTCCACGAGGCTTTCCCACAGGGCTGTCCCACGTGCCACCATAGGTGAGTCGATACTAGGCGTGAAAGTCGAGGCAGTGCAGGGAAAACAGGTTCCTCTGAAATGGACTGACACATCTGGGGGACTCTTGGAATGGTGGCACGACCCTGGTGTCCTCTCGCCTTTCCTATTGAGAGCCCTTACTCTTGAGATGCCACGGGAACGCCGAAAAATCTTTCCTGACTAAGCAGGATAGGATCCCTCATCTCAAGCTGCCAGGCGGAAACGGGGTTCCTCTGGATGTGGGCGGGACCCTCGTGATTCCTCTCTAGTGGAGACGGGTATGTCGGGGAACTTCTTGAGTTGCAGCAAGGACCCTTTTGAATTTCCAGAGTTTAGATGTGATGAGCCTCCAGACGCCTCAGAGGAAATGGGCCTCATCTCGCCTGGAGGGGAGAACCTCCTGGATTTTCTAGAGTTGGCAGGGTCTCTCGAGTTAAGACGGGGACCTCAGGGACCCGCTCTGGTGGCCTCAGGAAAGGCCAGTGCCCATGGGAGTTGCAAGGGGCCTTTCGGGATTCCTCTCCCGTCGATGTTGGGGCCTAAGACCTTGTGTGGAGTCGGGCCGGAACCTGAGGATTCCTCCCAGTGCTGACATGGGTCTTGGCGTATTTCTGGAGTCTCCCCTGGGGAGTCAGTGCTCATCTCGTGTGGGTGCATGCACGTGAGCTTTCCTCACG
Organism: Capra hircus; assembly: GCF_001704415.2. Classification (NCBI taxonomy): domain Eukaryota; kingdom Metazoa; phylum Chordata; class Mammalia; order Artiodactyla; family Bovidae; genus Capra; species Capra hircus. The sequence goes on from NW_017194329.1 coordinate 7,050, forward strand.
AACTGTAGCAGTAGTGTCACACTTCCCGTCGCGTGGATCAAGGGATCTGTGGCTTTCCTCGAGGCTTTCCCACGAGGATTTTCCTCAGGGCTGTCCCACGTGCCACCGTGGTGTGAGTCGATCCTCGGCTTGAAAGTCGAGGCAGTGCCGGGAAAACAGGTTTCCCTGGAATTGACAGAGACATCTGGGGGACTCTGGGAATGGCGGAACGACCCTGGAGTTTCTCTCGCCTTTCCAGTGGAGAGGCCTCCTCTTGAGATGCGACTGGAACGCCGGGAATGCTTTCCAGACCACGCAGGGAAAGGATCCCTCTCTCGAGCTATGAGGTGGAAACGGTGCCCCTCTGAAAGTGGGCGGAAGATGTTGATACTCTCGAGTGGAGACGGGTATGTCGGAGAACTTCTTGAGTTGCAGCAAGGGTGTGAAGGACCCTTTGGAAGTTCAGAGGTTAGGTGTGATTAGCCTCGAGACGCCTCAGCGCAAATGGGCCTCATCTCGCCTTTAAGGACGCCAAGATCCATGTGAGCACTGGAGAGGAATCCTCAGGTTCCGGCACCGACTCCACACAAGGTCTTAGGCCACGGCATCGACGGGAGAGGAATCCCGAGAGGCCCCGAGCAACTCGCATGGGGAATGGCCTTTCCTGAGGCCACCAGAGCGGGTCCCTCAGGTCCCCGTCGTAAGTCGAGATCACCTGTCACAACTCGAAAAAATCCAGGAGGTTCTCCCCTCCAGGCGAGATGAGGCCCATTTCCCCTGAGGCGACTCGAGCCTAATTACACCTAAACCTCTGGAATTTCCAAAGGGTTCTTCACACCTTGCTGCAACTCAAGAAGTTCCCAGACATACCCGTCTCCACTCGAGAGGAAGCACGAGAGTCCCGCCCACATCCAGAGGAGCCCCGTTTCCGCCTCACAGCTAGAGAGGAGGTATCCTTTCCCTGCGTCGTCGGGAAAGAATTCCCGGTCTTCCCTTCACAACTCAAGAGGAGGCGCTCTCAACAGGAAAGGTGAGAGGAACTCCAGGTCGTGCCACCATTCCCAGAGTACCCCAGATATCTCAGTCCATTCCAGGGAAACCTGTTTTCCCTGCACTGCCTCGACTTACAAGCTGAGGATCGACTCACAGCACGGTGGCACGTGGGACAGCCCTGTGAGAAAGCCTCGTGAGAAAGCCTCATGGGCAAGCCTCGAGGGAAGCCACTGATCCCTTGATCCACTCGACGGGAAGAATGACACTGCTGCTACAGCTCGGGAGGAAAGCGCTCTTCAATGCCCCCACTCGAATGAGGACTGACTCCCCTGGGGAGACTCCCGAAGTACCCAAGATCCATGTCAGCACTGGAGAGGAATCCTCAGGTTCCGGACCGACCCACACAAGGTCTTAGGCCCGCATCGACGGGAGAGGAATCCGAGAGGCCACCGAGGAACTCGCATGGGGACTGGCCTTTCCTGCGGCCATCAGAGCGGGTCCCTGAGGACCCCGTCGGAAGTCGAGAGCACCTGCCGCAACTTGAGAAAATCCAGGAGGTTCTCCCCTCCAGGCGAGATGAGGCGCATTTCCGCTGAGGCGTCTAGAGGCTAATTGCACCTAACATCTGGAACTTCCAAAAGGTCCTTCACACCCTTTCTGCAACTGAATAAGTTCCCCGACATACTCGCCTCCACTCGAGAGGAAGCACGAGAGTCCCGCCCACATCCAGAGGAGCCCCGATTCCGTCTCATAGCTCGAGAGGAGGGATCATTTCCCTGCGTGGTCGGGAAAGAATTCCGCGTTCCCGTCGCATCTCAAGAGGAGGCGCTCTCCACAGGAAAGTTGAGAGGAACTCTAGAGTCTGGCCACCATTCCCAGAGTCCCCCAGTTGTCTCAATCCATTTCCCTGCACTACCTCGACTTTCAAGCCGAGGATCGACTCACACAACGGCGGCATCAGGGACAGCCCTGTGGAAAGCCTCGTGGAAAGCCTCCTGGGAAAGACTCGAGGGAAACCACAGAACCTTGATCCACTCGAATTGAAGCATGACACTGCTGCTACAGCTCGGGAGGAAAGCGCACGGGCATGTCCCCACTCGAGAAGACTTACTTCCCCAGACACCAGAAGTACCCCAAGATCCATGTCAGCACTGGAGAGGAATCCTCAGTTTCCTGCAACGACTCCACACAAGGTCTTAGGCCCCGGCATCGACGGGAGAGGAATCCCGAGAGGCCCCCCGAGCAACTCGCATGGGGACTGGCCTTTCCTGAGGCCATCAGAGCGGGTCCCTGAAATAGCCGTCGTACATCGAGAGCACCTGCCGCAACTCGAGAAAATCCAAGAGTTTTCCGCTAAAGGCGAGATG
>NW_017194330.1:0-9388 GCF_001704415.2 Capra hircus
TTTCCAAATTTGCTGGCATATTGAGTGTAGCACTTTCACAGCATCATCTTTCAGGATTTGAAACAGCTCAACTGGAATTCCATCACCTCCACTAGCTTTGTTCATAGTGATGCTTCCTAAGGCCACTTGACTTCACATTCCAGGATGTCTGGCTCTAGATGAGTGATCACACCATTGTGATTATCTGGGTCATGAAGATCTTTTTTGTACAGTTCTGTGTATTTCTTGCCACCTCTTCTTAATATCTTCTGCTTCTGTTAGGTCCAGACCATTTCTGTCCTTTATTGAGCCCATCTTTGCATGAAATGTTCCCTTGGTCTCTAATTTTCTTGAAGAGATCTCTAGTCTTTCCCATTCTGTTGTTTTCCTCTATTTCTTTGCATTGATCACTGAGAAGGCTTTCTTATCTCTCCTTGCTATTCTTTGGAACTCTGCATTCAAATGCTTATATCTTTCCTTTTCTCCTTTGCTTTTTACTTCTCTTCTTTTCACAGCTATTTGTAAAGCCTCCCAGACAGCCATTTTTCTTTTTTGCATTTCTTTTTCCATGGGATGGTCTTGATCCCTGTCTCCTGTACAATGTCACGAACCTCGTCCATAGTTCATCAGGCACTATCTATCAGATCTAGTCCCTTAAATCTATTTCTCACTTCCACTGTATAATCATAAGGGATTTGATTTAGGTCATACCTGAATGGTCTAGTGGTTTTCCCTACTTTCTTCAATTTAAGTCTGAATTTGGCAATAAGAGTTCATGATCTGAGCCACAGTCAGCTCCTGGTCTTGTTTTTTGTTGACTGTATAGAGCTTCTCCATCTTTGGCTGCAAAGAATATAATCAATCTGATTTTGGTTTTGACCATCTGGTGATGTCCATGTGTAGAGTCTTCTCTTGTGTTGTTGGAAGAGGGTGTTTGCTATGACCAGTGCATTTTCTTGCAAAACTCTATTAGTCTTTGCCCTGCTTCATTCCATATTCCAAGGCCAAATTTGCCTGTTACTCCAGGTGTTTCTTGACTTCCTACTTTTCATTCCAGTCCCTATAATGAAAAGGACATCTTTTTTGGGTGTTAGTTCTAAAAGGTCTTGTAGGTCTTCATAGAACTGTTCAACTTCAGCTTCTTCAGCATTACTGGTTGGGGCATAGACTTGGATTACTGTGATATTGAATGGTTTGCCTTGGAAACAAACAGAGATCATTCTGTCATTTTTGAGATTGCATCCAAGTACTGCATTTCAGACTCTTTTGTTGACCATGATGGCTACTCCATTTCTTCTAAGGGATTCCTGCCCACAGTAGTAGATATAATGGTCATCTGAGTTAAATTCACCCATTCCAGTCCATTTTAGTTCGCTGATTCCTAGAATGTCAGCGTTCACTCTTGCCATCTCCTTGACCACTTCCAATTTCTTGATTCATGGACCTGACATTCCAGGTTCTATGCAATATTGCTCTTACATTAGACCTTGCTTCTATCACCAGTCACGAACATTGTTTTGCTTTGGCTTCATCTGGAGATATTTCTCCACTGATCTCCAGTATCATATTGGGCACTACCGACCTGGGGAGTTTGTCTTTAGTGTCCTATCTTTTTGCCTTTTCATATGGTTCATCTCAAGGCAAGAATACTGAAGTGGTTTGCCATTCCCTTCTCCAGTGCTGTCAGATGAAAGCTTAGTTTCATTGAGTTAGACAATTCAATGGGATTAACTCCACCGCATAATGGACTCCTATATGCTTATGGAAATCTTATTCTATTTTTTTTTTTTTTTTTTTTTACTTTAAAATACTGTATTGGTTTTGCCATACATTGACATGAATCCACCACAGGTGTACATGAGTTCCCAATCCTGAACCCCCCTCCCACCTCCTCCCCATATCATCTCTCTGGTCATCCCAGTGCACCAGCCCCAAGCATCCTGTATCCTGTATCAAACCTACCGATTCATTTCTTATATGATAGTATACATGTTTCAATGCCATTCTCCCAAATCATCCCACCCTCTCCCTCTCCCACAGAGTCCAAAAACTGTTCTTACATCTGTGTCTCTTTTGCTGTCTCGCATACAGGGTTATCATTACCATCTTTCTAAATTCCATATATATGTGTTAGTATACTGTATTGGTGTTTTTCTTTTCTGGCTTACTTCACTCTGGTATAATCGGCTCCAGTTTCATCCACTCTCATTAGAACTGATTAAATGTATTCTTTTTAATGGCTGAGTAATACTCCATTGTGTATATGTACCACAGCTTTCTTATCCATTCATCTGCTGATGGACATCTAGGTTGCTTCCATGTCCTGGCTATTATAAACGTGGCTGGATGAACATTGGGGTATACATGTGTCTCTTCAATTCTGGTTTCCTCGGTGTGTATGCCCAGCAGTGGGATTGCTGGGTCATAAGGCAGTTCTATTTCCAGTTTTTTAAGGAATCTCCACACTGTTCTCCATAGTGGCTGTACTAGTTTGCATCCCACCACAGTGTAAGAGGGTTCCTTTTCTCCACACCTCTCCAGCATTTATTGCTTGTAGACTTTTTGGATTGCAGCCATTCTGACTGGTGTGAAGTGGTACCTCATTGTGGTCTTGATTTGCATTTCTCTGATAATGAGTGATGTTGAGCATCTTTTCATGTGTTTGTTAGCCATCCTGTATGTCTTCTTTGGAGAAATGTCTATTTAGTTCTTTGGCCCATTTTTTGATTGGGTCATTTATTTTTCTGGAATTGAGCTGCATAAGTTGCTTGTATATTTTTGAGATTAGTTGTTTGTCAGTTGCTTCATTTGCTATTATTTTCTCCCATTCAGAAGGCTGTCTTTTCACCTTGCTTATAGTTTTCCTTTGTTGTGCAGAAGCTTTTAATTTTAATTAGATCCCATTTGTTTATTTTTGCTTTTATTTCCAGTATTCTGGGAGGTGGATCATAGAGGATCCTGCTGTGATTTATGTCGAGAGTGTTTTGCCTATGTTCTCCTCTAGGAGTTTTATAGTTTCTGGTCTTACATTTAGATCTTTAATCCATTTTGAGTTTATTTTTGTGTGCGGTGCTTAGAAAGTGATTCTAGTTTCATTCTTTTACAAGTGGTTGACCAGTTTCCCAGCACCACTTGTTAAAGAGATTGTCTTTACTCCATTGTATATTCTTGCCTCCTTTGTCGAAGATAAGGTGTCCATAGGTGTGTGGATTTATCTCTGGGCTTTCTATTTTGTTCCATTGATCTATATTTCTGTCTTTGTGCCAGTACCATACTGTCTTGATGACTGTGGCTTTGTAGTAGAGCCTGAAGTCAGGCAGGTTGATTCCTCCAGTTCCATTCTTCTTTCTCAAGATTGCTTTGGCTATTCGAGGTTTTTTGTATTTCCATACAAATTGTGAAATTATTTGTTCTAGCTCTGTGAAAAATACCGCTGGTAGCTTGATAGGGATTGCATTGAATCTGTAGATTGCTTTGGGTAGTATACTCATTTTCACTATATTGATTCTTCCAATCCATGAACATGGTATATTTCTCCATCTATTAGTGTCCTCTTTGATTTCTTTCATCAGTGTTTTATAGTTTTCTATATATAGGTCTTTAGTTTCTTTAGGTAGATATATTCCTAAGTATTTTATTCTTTTTGTTGCAATGGTGAATGGAATTGTTTCCTTAATTTCTTTTCTGTTTCTCATTATTAGTGTATAGGAATGCAAGGGATTTCTGTGTGTGTTGATTTATATCCTGCAACTTTACTATATTCATTGATTAGCTCTAGTAATTTTCTGGTGGAGTCTTTAGGGTTTTCTATGTAGAGGATCATGTCATCTGCAAACAGTGAGAGTTTTACTTCTTCTTTTCCAATTTGGATTCCTTTTTTTTCTTTTTCTGCTCTGATTGCTGTGGCCAAAACTTCCAGAACTATGTTGAATAGTAGCGTGAAAGTGGGCACCCTTGTCTTGTTCCTGACTTTAGGGGAAATGCTTTCAATTTTTCACCATTGAGGATAATGTTTGCTGTGGGTTTGTCATATATAGCTTTTATTATGTTGAGGTATGTTCCTTCTATTCCTGCTTTCTGGAGAGTTTTTTTATCATAAATGGATGTTGAATTTTGTCAAAGGCTTTCTCTGCATCTATTGAGATAATCATATGGCTTTTATTTTTCAATTTGTTAATGTGGTGAATTACATTGATTGATTTGCGGATATTGAAGAATCCTTGCATCCCTGGGATAAAGCCCACTTGGTCATGGTGTATGATCTTTTTAATGTGTTGTTGGATTCTGATTGCTAGAATTTTGTTAAGGATTTTTGCATCTATGTTCATCAGTGATATTGGCCTGTAGTTTTCTTTTTTGTGGCATCTTTGTCAGGTTTTGGTATTAGGGTGATGGTGGCCTCATAGAATGAGTTTGGAAGTTTACCTTCCTCTGCAATTTTCTGGAAGAGTTTGAGTAGGATAGGTGTTAGCTCTTCTCTAAATTTTTGGTAGAATTCAGCTGTGAAGCCATCTGGACCTGGGCTTTTGTTTGCTGGAAGATTTCTGATTACAGTTTCAATTTCCGTGCTTGTGATGGGTCTGTTAAGATTTTCTATTTCTTCCTGGTTCAGTTTTGGAAAGTTGTACTTTTCTAAGAATTTGTCCATTTCTTCCAGTTGTCCATTTTATTTGCATTGCTGATAGTAGTCTCTTATGATCCTTTGTATTTCTGTTGTTGTCTGTTGTGATCTCTCCATTTTCATTTCTAATTTTATTGATTTGATTTTTCTCCCTTTGTTTCTTGATGAGTCTGGCTAATGGTTTGTCAATTTTATTTATCCTTTCAAAGAACCAGCTTTTGGCTTTGTTGATTTTTGCTATGGTCTCTTTTGTTTCTTTTGCATTTATTTCTGCCCTAATTTTAAGATTTCTTTCCTTCTACTAACCCTGGGGTTCTCCATTTCTTCCTTTTCTAGTTGCTTTAGGTGTAGAGTTAGGTTATTTATTTGACTTTTTCTTGTTTCTTGAGGTATGCCTGTATTGCTATGAACTTTCCCCTTAGCACTGCTTTTATAGTGTCCCAGGTTTTGGGTTGTTGTGTTTTCATTTTCATTCATTTCTATGCATATTTTGATTTCTTTTTTTATTTCTTCTGTGATTTGTTGGTTATTCAGAAGTGTGTGTTCAGCCTCCATATGTTGGAATTTTTAATAGTTTTTCTCCTGTAATTGAGATCTAATCTTAATGCATTATGGTCAGAAAAGATGCTTGGAATGATTTCAATTTTTTTGAATTTATCAAGGCTAGATTTATGGCCCAGGATGTGATCTATCCTGGAGAAGGTTCCTGAGCACTTGAGAAAAAGGTGAAATTCATTGTTTTGGGTGAAATGTCCTATAGATATCAATTAGGTAACTGGTCTATTGTATCATTTAAAGTTTGTGTTTCTTTGTTAATTTTCTGTTTAGTTGATCTGTCCATAGGTGTGAGTGGGGTATTAAAGTCTCCCACTATTATTGTGTTATTGTTAATTTCCCCTTTCATACTTGTTAGCATTTGTCTTACATATTGCGGTGCTCCTATGTTGGGTGCATATATATTTATAATTGTTATATCTTCTTCTTGGATTGATCCTTTGATCATTATGTAGTGGCCTTCTTTGTCTCTTTTCACAGCCTTTGTTTTAAAGTCTATTTTATCTGATATGAGTATTGCTACTCCTGCTTTTTTGGTCTCTATTTGCATGGAATATCTTTTTCCAGCCCTTCACTTTCAGTCTGTATGTGTCCCTTGTTTTGAGGTGGGTCTCTTGTAGACAACATATATAGGGTCTTGTTTTTGTATCCATTCAGCCAGTCTTTGTCTTTTGGTTGGGGCATTCAACCCATTTACATTTAAGGTAATTATTGATAAGTATGATCCCGTTGCCATTTACTTTATTGTTTTGGGTTCGGGTTTATACACCCTTTTTTGTGTTTCCTGTCTAGAGAATATCCTTTAGCATTTGTTGGAGAGCTGGTTTGGTGCTGAATTCTCTCAGCTTTTGCTTGTCTGTAAAGCTTTTGATTTCTCCTTCATATTTGAATGAGATCCTTGCTGGGTACAGTAATCTGGGCTGTAGGTTTTTCTTTCATCACTTTAAGTATGTCTTGCCATTCCCTCCTGGCCTGAAGAGTTTCTATTGAAAGATCAGCTGTTATCCTTATGGGAATCCCCTTGTGTGTTATTTGTTGTTTTTCCCTTGCTGCTTTTAATATTTGTTCTTTGTGTTTGATCTTTGTTAATTTGATTAATATGTGTCTTGGGGTGTTTCACCTTGGGTTTATCCTGTTTGGGACTCTCTGGGTTTCTTGGACTTGGGTGATTATTTCCTTCCCCATTTTAGGGAAGTTTTCAACTATTATCTCCTCAAGTATTTTCTCATGGTCTTTCTTTTTGTCTTCTTCTTCTGGGACTCCTATAATTCGAATGTTGGAGCGTTTCATATTGTCCTGGAGGTCTCTGAGATTGTCCTCATTTCTTTTAATTCTTTTCTTTTTCCTCTCTGATTCATTTATTTCTACCATTCTATCTTCTATTTCACTAATCCTATCTTCTGCCCTGTTATTCTACTATTTGTTGCCTCCAGAGTGTTTCTGATCTCATTTATTGCATTATTCATTATATATTGACTCTTTTTTATTTCTTCTAGGTCCTTGTTAAACCTTTCTTGCATCTTCTCAATCCTTGTCTCCAGGCTATTTATCTGTGATTCCATTTTGATTTCAAGATTTTGGATCATTTTCACTATCATTATTTGGAATTTTTATCAGGTAGATTCCCTATCTCTTCCTCTTTTGTTTGGTTTGGTGGGCATTTATCCTGTTCCTTTACCTGCTGGTATTCCTCTGTCTCTTCATCTTGTTATATTATTGCGTTTGGGGTGGCCTTTCTGTATTCTGGCAGTTTGTGGAGTTCTCTTATTATGGAGTTTCCTCACTGTGGGTGGGGTTGTATCAGTGGCTTGTCAAGGTTTCTTGGTTAGGGAAGCTTGTGTCGGTTCTGGTGGGTGGAGCTGGATTTCTTCTCTCTGGAGTGCAATGAAGTGTCCAGTAATGAGTTATGAGATGTCAATGGTTTTGGAGTAACTTTGAGCTGCCTGTATATTGAAGCTCAGGGTGTGTTCCTGTGTTGCTGGAGAATTTGCATGGTATGTCTTGCTCTGGAACTTGTTGGCCCTTGGGTGGTGCTTGGTTCAGTGTAGGTATGGAGGTTTGATGAGCTCCTATCGATTAATGTTCCCTGGAGTCAGGAGTTCTCTGATGTTCTCAGGATTTGGACTTAAGCCTCCTGCTTCTGGTTTTCAGTTTTATTTTTACAGTAGCTCAAGACTTCTCCATCTATACAGCACGATGATAAAACATCTAGGTTAAAGATGAAAAGTTTCTCCACATTGAGGGACACCCAGAGAGGTTCACTGAGTTACATGGAGAAGAGAAGAGGGAGGGGAGTTAGAGGTGACTGGAATGAGATGAGGTGGATCAAAAGAGGAGAGAGCAAGCTAGCAGTAATCACTTCCTTATGTGCGCTCCACTGTCTGGACCCTCAGAGATGTTCATGGAGTTATACAGAGAAGAGGAGAGGGAGGAAGGAGACAGAGGTGGCCAGGAGGATAAAAGGGGAAATGAAAAGGAGAGAGACAGATCCCAGCCAGTCAGTTCCCTAAGTGTTCTCCACCGTCTGGAACACACAGAGATTCACAGAGTTGGGTAGAGAAGAGAAGGGGAAGGAGGAGACAGGAACCTGGTGGAGAAAAAGGAGAGTCCAAAGGAGGAGAGAGGTCAAGCCAGTAATCTCGCTCTCAAGTAAAAATGGTACTGAAGATTGGGTTTTTAAAGGTACAAAATTGATAACAAATACCAAAAAGCAAAGATTAAAAATCTAGAGTAGAGGTTGGATTTTCAAAAATACAATATTAAAAAAAGAAGAAAAGAGAAGAAAAAAAACAAAGTCACAATTATTTAAAAAAATATATATTATTTTTGCTTTAAGAACTTTAAATTAAAAATGTTAAAATAAAAAAAAAGAAGAGAAAAAAAAAAAAAAAAAAGAATGATCGTAAAAATAGTAAAGTAAATCTGGGACTTTCTCTGGTGGTGTTGTGGGCAGTGTGGGGTCAGTTCATTTTCGGATAGTTCCTTGTCTGGCTTATATTTCTTAAGATCTATACTTCCAAGGCAGTTCCCTCTGTTTTAGCTTCTTCTGTTTGCTGGTCTCTTCAGTGTCTGTTTTCTGCCCTGACACAAGGGGCGGTGGTGGACATTTTTTTTTTGGCTCACTTGTTCAGTTGTGCTGTGGGGAGGGAGGGATGCTGCAAACAAATAACACTGGCGTGTGCTCGCAGTGTCTCAGCCGCTGGGCCTGTCCCCGCTCACGGCGCACACCGCTCAGGCTCTAGGTTGCTCCTCCGGGAACCGTCTGAGGCTGGCCCTGGGCTGCATGCACCTCCCTGGTCTAAGCCGCTCAGGCTCAGGCACTCAGGTAGTCCTCAGAGGCGCAGACTCGGTTGGGCCTGCGTTTTGTGCCCTTCCCAGGTCCGAGCAGCTCAGTTTGGCGAGCGCAGTGCTGCGACTTATCGCCTTTCCCGCCTGCTGCCAGTTTCTGGGTGTACAGCTGGCGCCCCTTCTTAGGCAGATGGTGACTGTCCAGAACCCCAAGAAGTCTTAGTTAGCAAAGAAGCTTGCTTGCAGTTTGGAAGTTTTTCTGGGCTGCGATTGCCCCCCTTCCCTTCCAGCTCTGGCTGCCTGTCACGGAGGGGGATGGTCTGCAGCGCTAATTCTGTTCCGTCCTTTGTTCTGTGCGCGTCCTGGCGTGTCTTATGTTAGAGCTTTTCGCGTGGTAGCTATCCCACAGTCTGGTTTGCTAGCCCAAGTTAGTTCGCTCTGGTTACATCGGGGCATTCGGCCCGATTCTTAAAAGCACTGCAGCCGCACCTCCCTGCCCAGCCCCCGCTTGCTAGTGGCCGTCTGTGCTGCTTCTCCCGCTGGGGGGTTACCGTTGGGCTCGTAATCTGTTGCTTTTAATTATTTATATTTTTTCTCCCTGTTATGTTGCCCTCTGTGCTTCCAAGGCTCGCCACAGACTCGGCAGTGAGAGTGTTTCCTGGTGTTTGGAAACTTCTCTCTTTTTAAGACTCCCTTCCGGATGGAGCTCCCTCCCTACCTCTTTTGTCTCTTTTTTCCGTTTTTTATATTTTTCCTACCTGTTTTTGAAGACAATGATCTGCTTTTCTGGGTGCCTGATGTCCTCTGCCAGCATTCAGAAGTTGTTTTGTGAATTTACTCAGCGTTGAAATTCTTTTGATGAATTTGTGAGGGGGAAAGTGGTCTCCCCATCCTATTCCTCCGCCATCTTCTCCTTTCCTCTTGAGTTTCTCTTACCTTGGACAT
>NW_017194331.1:0-9387 GCF_001704415.2 Capra hircus
TGATCCACACGTCGGCAAGCTGACACTGCTGCTGCAGGTCGTGAGGAAATGGCAGGTGCATGCCCCCACACGAGATGAGGACTGACTCCCCTGGTGAGACTCCAGAAGTACGGAAAGATTCATGTCAGCACTGGAGAGGCATCCTCAGGGTCTGGCCCCGACTCCACACAAAGGTCTTAGGCACCGGCATCGATGGGAGAGGAATCCTAAAGGCCCCCTGGTAACTCGCATGGGGACTGGCCTTTCCTGAGGCCACCAGAGCGGGTCCCTGAGGACCCGTCGTAACTCGAGAGCACCTGCCGCAACTGGGTAAAATCCAGGAGGTTCTCCCCTCCAGGCGGGATGAGGCCCATTTCCTCTGAGGTGTCTGGAGGCTCATCACACCTAACCTCTGGAAATTAAAAAGGGTCCTTGCTGCAACTCAAGAAGTTCCCCCGACATACCCGTCTCCACACGAGAGGAAGCACGAGGGTCCCGCCCACATTCAGAGGAACCCGTTTCCGAGATGAAGGATCCTATCCTGCTTAGTCAGGAAAGATTTTTCGGCGTTCCCATGGCATCTCAAGAGCAAGGGTTCTCAATAGGAAAGGCAAGAGGAACTCCAGGGTCGTGCCACCATTTCAAGAGTCCCCCAGATGTCTCAGTCCATTTTAGAGGAACCCGTTTTCCCAGCACTGCTCAACTTTCACGCCGAGGATCCACTCACACCATGGTGGCATGTGGGACAGCCCTGTGAGAAAGCCTCGAGGGAAAGCTACAGATCCCTTGATCCCCGGGACGGGAAGCGTGACACATCTGCTACACTGTCCCTGAGGTCACGGTCGTATGTCGAGAGTACCTGCCGCAACTCGAGAAAATCCAGGAGGTTCTCTGCTCCAGTCGAGATGAGGCCCATTTTCTCTGCGGCGTCTGAGAGTAATCACAACTAAACTCTGGAACTTCCAAAGTGTCCTAAAACACCCTTGCTAAAACTCAAGAAGTTCCCGACATACCCGTCTCCACTCCAGAGGAAGCACGAGGGTCCGGCAACCGCCAGAGGAGCTCCGTTTCCTCCTCCAAGCTCGAGATGAGGGATCCTTCCCTGCTTCCTCGGGAAAGAATTCCCGACGTTTCGACGCATCTCAAGAGGAGGCGCGCTGCACAGGAAAGGCGAGAGGAACTCATGGGTCGTGCCACCATTCCAAGAGTCCCCCAGATGTCTCAGTCCATTCCAGAGGATCCTGTTTTCCCTGCACTGCTTCGACTTTCACGCTGAGGATCGACTCACACCTGGTGGCACGTGTGACAACCCTGTGGGAAAGCCTCGTGGGAAAGCCTCGGGGGAAAGCCACAGATCCCTTAATCCACGCGACGGGAAGCGTGACACTGCTGCTACAGCACGGGAGGAAAGCGCACGTGCATGCCCCTACTCGAGACGAGAACTGACTCCCCTGGGGAGACTCCAGAAATACCCCAAGATGCATGTCAGCCTGGAGAGGAATCCTCAGGTTCCGGCCCCGACTCCACACAAGGTCTTAGGCCTGGCATCGACGGGAGAGGAATAGCGACAGGACCTCTAGCAACTCACATGGGGACTGGCTTTCCTGAGGTAACCAGAGCGGGTCCATGAGGTCCCCGTCGTAAGTCGAGAGCACCTGCCCAACTCGTAAAATCCAGGAGGTTCTCCCATGCAGGTGAGATGAGGCCCGTTTCCACTGATGTGTCTCCAGGCTAATCACACGTGAACTCTGGAACTTCTAAAGAGTCTTTCACAGTTATGGCTGCAACTAAAGAATTTCCCCGACATACCCGTCTCCACTCAAGAGGAAGCACGAGGGTCCCGGCCACATCCAGAGGAGCTCCGTTTCCGGCTCGTTGCTCGAGAGGAGGGATCCTTTCCGTGCGTTGTCTGGAAATAATTCACCCGAGTTCCCGTCGCAATTCAAGAGGAGGCGCTCTCCACAGGAAAGGCGAGAGGAACTCCAGTGTCGTGCCACCATTCGCAGAGTCCCCCAGATGTCTCAGTCCATTCCCGGGAAACCTGTTTCCCTGCACTGCCTCGACTTTCAAGCCGAGGATCGACTCACACCACGGTGGCACGTGGGACAGCCCTGTGGGAAAGCTTCTTGGGAAGCCTCGTGAGAAAGCCTCGAGGGAAAGCCACAGATCCCTTGATCCACGTGAAGGAAAGCGTGACATTGCTGCTACAGCTCGGGAGGAAAGCCACGTGCAAGCCTGCCCTCGAGACGAGGACTGACTCCCCCGGGGAGACCTCAGAAGTACCCCAAGATCCATGTCAGCACCGGAGAGGAATCCTCAGGTTCTGGCACCGACTCCACACAAGATCTTAGACCCCGGCATAGACGGGAGAGGAATCCCGAGAGGCCGTCGAGCAACTCGCATGGGGCCTGGCCTTTCCTGAGGGCACCAGAGCGGGTCCCTTAGGTCCCCGTCGTAAGTCGAGGGCACCTGCCGCAACTCGAGAAAATCCAGGAGGTTCTACCCTCCAGGCGAGATGAGGCCCATTACCGCTGAGGCGTCTCGAGGCTAATCACACCTAACCTATGGAACTTACAAAGGGTCCTTCATGCCCTTGCTGCAACTCAAGAAGCTCCCCCACATACCCGTCTCCACTCGAGAGGAAGCCCGAGAGTCCCTCCCACATCCAGAGGAGCCCCGTTACTGGCCTCCTAGCTCGAGAGGAGGGATCCTTTCAGTGAGTGGTCGGTCAAGTATTCCCGGAGTTCCCGTCTCATCTCAAGAGGAGGCGCTCTCCACAGGAAAGGCGAGAGGAACTCCAGATTCGTGCACCCATTCCCAGAGGCCCCCAGATGTCTCAGTCCATTCCATGGAAACCTGTTTCTCCTGCACTGCCTCGACTTTCTAGCCTAGGATCGACACATAACACAGTGGCACGTGGGACAGCCCTTTGGGAAAGTCTCGTGGGAAAGCCTCGAGGAAAAGACTCGTGGCAAAGCCTCGAGGGAAAGCCGCAGATACCTTGATCCACGCGAAGGGAAGCGTGACACTGCTGCTACAGCTCGGGAGGAAAGCGCACGTGCATGCCCCCACTCGAGATGAGGACTGAATCCCGTGGGGAGACTGGAGAAGTACCCCAAGATCCTTGTCAGCACTGCAAAGGAATCCTCAGGTTCCGGAACCGACTCCACACAAGGTCTTAGGCCCTGGCATCGACGGGAGAGGAACCCCGAGAGGGCCCTGAGTAACTCGCATGGGGACTGGTCTTTACTGAGGCCACCAGAGCGGGTCTCTGAGGTCCCTGTCGTAAGTCGAGAGCACCTGCCGCAACTCGAGAAAATCCAGGAGGTTCTCCCCTCCAGGCGAGATGAGGCCCATTTCCTGCAGAGGCGACTCGAGGCTTATAACACCTGACCTCTGGAACTTCCAAAGGGTCCTTCACACCCTTGCTGCAACTCAAGAAGTTCCCCGACATACCCGTCTCCACTCGAGAGGAAGCACGAGAGTCCCGCCCACATCCAGAGGAGCCCCATTTCCGCCTCCTAGCTCGAGAGGAGGTATCATTTCCCTCGTGGTCGGGAAAGAAATTCCGGCGTTCCCCGTCGCATCTCAAGAGGAAGCGCTCTCCACAGGAAAGGCTAGAGGAACTCCAGGGTCGTGCCACCATTCCCAGAGTCCCCCAGATATTTCAGTCCATTCCAGGAAAACTGTTTTCCCTGCACTGCCTCGAATTTCAAGCCGAGGATCGACTCGCACCAAGGTGGCACGTGGGACAGCCCTGTGGGAAAGCCTCGTGGGAAAGCCTCGTGGGAAAGCCTCGAGGGAAAGCCACAGATGCCTTGATCCACGCGAAGGGAAGCGTGACACTGCTGCTACAGCTCGGGAGGAAAGCGCACGTGCATGCCTCCCCTCGAGACGAGCACTGACCCCCTTGGGGAGACTCCAGAAGTACCCCAAGATCCATGTCTGGCCTGGAGAGGTATCCTCAGGTTCCGGCACCGACTCCACAAAGGACTTAGGCCCCGGCATATACGGGAGTGGAATCCCGAGAGTACCCCGAGCAACTCGCATGGGGACTGGCCTTTCCTGAGGCCATCAGAGCGGGTCCCTGAGGTCCCCGTCGTAAGTCGAGAGCACCTGCCGCAACTCGAGAAAATCCAGGAGGTTTTCCCCTCCAGGCGAGATGAGGCCCATTTCCGCTGAGGCGTGTCGAGGCTAATCACACCTAACCTCTGGAACTTCCAAAGGGTCCATTCACACCCTTGCTGCAACTCAAGAAGTTCCCCAACATGCTCGTCTCCACTTGAGAGCAAGCACGAGAGTCCCGCTCGCATCAAGATGAGCCCCGTTTCAGCCTACCAGCTCGAGAGCAGGGATCCTTTCCCTGCGTGGTCGGGAAAGAATTCCCGGCGTTTCCCTCGCATCTCAAGAGGAGGCGCTCTCCACAGGAAAGGCGAGAGGAACTCCAGGGTCGAGCCACCATTACCTGAGTCCCCCAGATGTCTCAGTCCACTCCAGGGAAACCTGTTTTCCCTGCACTGCCTCGACTTTCAAGCCGAGCATTGACTCACACCACGTTGGCACGTGGGACAGCCCTGTGGGAAAGCCTCTTGGGAAAGCCTCGTGGGAAAGCCTCGAGGGAAAGCCACAGGTCCCTTGATCCACGAGAAGGGAAGCGTGACACTGCTGCCACAGCTCGGGTGTAAAGTGCACGTGCATGCCCCCACTCGAGACGACGACTGACTACCCTGGGGAGACTCCAGAAGTACGCCAAGATCCATGTCAGCACTGGAGACGAATCCTCAGGTTTCGGCACCGATTCCGCACAAGGTCTTAGGCCCCGGCATCGACGGGAGAGGAATCCCGAGAGGCCCCGAGAAACTCGCAAGGGGACTGGCCTTTCCTGAGGCCACCAGAGCGGGTCACTGAGGGCCGCGTCGTAAGTCGAGAGCACCTGCCGCAACTCGAGAACATCCAGGAGGTTCTCCCCTGCAGGCGAGATGAGGCCCATTTCCGCTGAGGCGTCTCGAGGCTAATCACATCTAACATCTGGAACTTCCAAAGGGTCTTTCACACCCTTGCTGCAACTCAAGAAGTTCCCCAACATACCCGTCTCCACTCGAGAGGAAGCACGAGAATCCACCCACATCCAGAGGAGCCCCGTTACCGCCTCCTAGCTCGAGAGGAGGGATCCTTTCACTGCGTGCTCGGGAAAGAATTGCCGGCTTTTCCGTCGCATCTCAAGAGGAGGCGCTCTCCACAGGAAAGGCGAGAGGAACTCCAGGGTCGTGCCACCATTCCCAGAGTCCCCCAGATGTCTCAGTCCATTCCAGGGAATACTTTTTTCCCTGCACTGCCTCGACTTTCAAACCAAGGATCGACTCACACCACGGTGGAATGTGGGAGAGCTCTGTGTCAAAGCCTCTTGGGAAAGCCTCGTGGGAAAGCCTCAGGGGAAAGCCCCTGATCCTTGATTCACGCGAAGGGAACCGTGACACTGCTGCTACACCTCGGGAGGAAAGCGCAGGTGCATGCCCCCACTCGAGACGAGGACTGACTCCACTGGAGAGACTCCAGAAGTACCCAAAGATCCATGTCAGCACTGGAGAGGAATGCTCAGGTTCCGGCACCGACTCCACACAAAATCTTAGGCCCCTGGCATAGACGGGAGAGGAATCCCGAGAGGCCCCCGAGCAACTCGCATGGGGACTGGCCTTTCCTGAGGCCACCAGAGCGGGTCGCTGAAGTCCCCGTCCTAAGTCGAGAGCACCTGCCGCAACTCGAGAAAATCCAGGAGGTTCTCCCCTCCAGGCGAGATGAGGCCCATTTCTGCTGAGGCAAATAGGGGTTAATCACACTAAACTCTGGAACTTCCAAAGGGTCCTTCACACCCTTGCTGCAACTCAAGAAGTTCCCCTGACATACCCGTCTCCACTCAAGAGGAAGCACGAGAAGTCCAGCCTCACATCCAGAGGAGCCCCGTTTCCGCCTCCTAGCTCGAGAGGAGGGATCCTTTCCCTGTCGTGCTCGGGAAAGAATTCCCGGAGTTCCCGTCGCATCTCAAGAGGAGGCGTTCTCCACAGGAAGGCGAGAGGAACTCCAGGTATCAGTGCCACCATTCCCAGAGTCCCCCAGATGTCTCAGTCCATTCCAGGGAAACCTGTTTTTCCCAACACTGCCTCGACTTGTCAAGCCGAGGATCGACTCACACCACGGTGGCACGTGGGACAGCCCTGTGGGAAAGCCTCGTGGGAAAGCCTCGTGGGAAAGCCTCGAGGGAAAGTCCACAGATCCCTTGATCCACGCGAAGGGACGCGCTGACACTGCTGCTACAGCTCTGGAAGGAAAGCGCACGGTGCATGCCCCCACTCGAGACGAGGACTGACTCCACTGGGGAGACTCCAGAAGTACCCCAGGATCCATGTCCAGCACTGGAGAGGAATCCTCAGGTTCCGGCACACGGACTCCACACAAAGTCTTAGGCCCCGGCATCGACGGGAGAGGAATCCCGAGAGGCCCCCGAGCAACTCGCATGGGGACTGGCCTTTCCTGAGGCCAACCAGTGCGGGTCCGCTGAAGTCCCCGTCGTAAGTCCGAGAGCACCTGCCGCAACTCGAGAAAATCCAGGAGGTTCTCCCTCCAGGCGAGATGAGGCCCATTTCCGCTGAGGCGTCTCGAGGCTATTCACACCTAAACTCTGGAACTTCCAAAGGGTCCTTCACACCCTTGCTGCAACTCAAGAAGTTCCCCGACATACCCGTCTCCACTCAAGAGGAAGCACGAGAGTCCCGCCCACATCCAGAGGAGCCCCGTTTCCGCCTCCTAGCTCGAGAGGAGGGATCCTTTCCCTGCGTGCTCGGGAAAGAATTCCGGCGTTCCCGTCGCATCTCAAGAGGAGGCGCTCTCCACAGGAAAGGCGAGAGAGAACTCCAGTGTCGTGCACCATTCCCAGAGTCCCCCAGATGTCTCAGTCCATTCCAGGAAACCTGTTTTCCCTGCACTGCGTCGACTTTCAAGCCGAAGGATCGACTCACACCACGGTGGCACGTGGGACAGCCCTGTGGGAAAGCCATCGTGGGAAAGCCTCGTGGGAAAGGCTCGAGGAAAGCCACAGATCCCTTGATCCACGCGAAGGGAAGCGTGACACTGCTGCTACAGCTCGGGAGGAAAGCGCACGTGCATGCCCCCACTCGAGACGAGGACTGACTCCACTGGGGAGACTCCAGAAGTACCCAAGATCCATGTCAGCACTGGAGAGGAATCCTCAGGTTCCGGCACCGATTCCACACAAGGTTTGAGGCACTGACATCGACGGGAGACGAATCCCGAGAGGCCCCCGAGCCACTCGCATGGGGACTGGCCTTTCACTGAGGCCACCAGAGCGGTTCCCTGAGGTCCCCGTCGTAAGTCGAGAGCACCTGCCGCAACTCGAGAAAATCCAGGAGGTTCTCCCGTCCAGGCGAGATGAGGCACATTTCCGCTGAGGCGTCTCGAGGCTAATCACACCTAAACTCTGGAACTTCGAAAGGGTCCTTCACACCTTGCTGCAACTCAAGAAGTTCCCCGAATACCCGTCTTCACTCGAGAGGAAGCACGAGAGTCCCGCCTACATCCAGAGGAGCCCCGGTGTCCGCCTCCAAACTCGAGAGGAGGGATCCTTTCCCTGCGTGGTCGGGAAAGAATTCCCGGCATTTCCGTCGCATCTCAAGGGAGGCGCTCTCCACAGGAAAGGCGAGAGGAACTCCAGGGTCGTGCAACCGTTCCCAGTGTCCCCCAGATGTCTCAGTCCATTCCAGGGAAACCTGTATTCCCTGCACTGCCTCCACTTTCAAGCCGAGGATCGACTCACACCACTGGTGGCACGTGGGACAGCCTGTGGGAAAGCCTCGTGGGAAAGCACTCGAGGGAAAGCCACAGATCCCTTGATCCACGCGAAGGGAAGTGGCCGACACTGCTGCTCAGCTCGGAAGGAAAGCGCACGTGCATGCACCCACTCGAGACGAGGACTGACTCCCCTGGGGAGACTCCAGAAGTACCCCAAGATCCATGTCAGCACTGGAGAGGAACCTCAGGTTCCGGCACTGACTCCACACAAGGTTTTAGGCCCCAGCATCGACGGGAGAGGAAACACGAGAGGCCCCCCGTGAGGCCCCCGAGCAACTCGCATGGGGACTGGCCTTTCCTGAGGCCACCAGAGCGGGTCCCTGAGGTCCCGTCGTAAGTAGAGAGCACCTGCCACAACTCGAGAAAAATCCAGGAGGTTCTCCCCTCCAGGTGAGATGAGGCCCAATTTCTGCTGAGGCGTCTCGAGGCTATTCACACCTAAATTCTGGAACTTCCAAATGGTCCTTCACACCCTTGCTGCAACTCAAGAAGTTCCGCAACATTCCCGTCTCCACTCGAGAGAAGCACGAGAGTCCCGCCTACATCCAGAGGAGCCCGTTTCCGCCTCCTAGCTCGAGAGGAGGGATCTTTCCCTGCGTGGTCGGGAAAGAATTCCCGGCGATTCTTTCCGCATCTCAAGAGGAGGCGCGTCTCCACAGGAAAGGCGAGAGGAACTCCAGGGTCGTGCCACCATTCCAGAGTCCCCCAGATGTTTCAGTCCATTCCAGGGAAACCTGTTTTTCCCTGCACTGCGTCGACTTACAAGCCGAGGATCGACTCACACCACGGTGGCACGTGGGAAGCCCTGTGGAAAGCCTCGTGGGAAAGCCTTGGAAAGCCTCGAGGGAAAGCCACGATACCTGGATCCATCGAAGGGAAGCCTGACACTGCTGCTACAGCTGGGGAGGAAAGCGCACGTGCATGCCCCCACTCGAGACGAGGACTGACTGCCCTGGGGAGACTCCAGAAGTACCCCAAGATCCATGTCAGCACTGGAGAGGAATCCTCAGGTTCCGGCACTGACTCCACACAAGGTCTTAGGCCCCGGCATCGACGGGAGAGGAATCCCGAGAGGCCCCCGAGCAACTCGCATGGGGACTGGCCTTTCCTGAGGCCACCAGAGCGGGTCCCTGAGGTCCCGTCGTAAGTCGAGAGCACCTGCCGCAACTCGAGAAAATCCAGGAGGTTCTCCCCTCCAGGCGAGATGAGGCCATTTCCGCTAGGCGTCTCGAGGGCTATTCACACCTAACCTCTGGAACTTCCAAAGGGTCTTCACACCCTTGCTGCAACTCAAAGAAGTTCCCCGCGACATACCCGTCTCCACTCGAGAGAAGCACGAGAGTCCCGCCTACATCCAGAGGAGCCCGTTTCCGCCTCTAGCTCGAGAGGGGCGATCCTTTCCCTGCGTGGTCGGGAAAGAATTCCCGGCGTTCCCGTCGCATCTCAAGAGGAGGCGCTCTCCCACAGGAAGGCGAGAGGAACTCCAGGGTCGTGCACCATTCCAGAGTCCCCCAGTGTCTCAGTCCATTCCAGGGAAACCTGTTT
>NW_017194332.1:0-9387 GCF_001704415.2 Capra hircus
GGGCCACTCTGGATATGGACGGGACTCTCCGATTCCTCTAGAGTGGAGACGGGTATGTCGGGAACTTCTTGACTTGCACAAGGGTGAAGGACCCTTGAAGTTCCAGAGTTTAAGTGTGATTACCCCCTAGTTGCCTCAGCGGAAATGGGCCTCATCTCGCCTGGAGGGGAGAACCTCCTGGATTTTCTGGAGTTGCGGCAGGTGCTCTCGACTTACGATGGGACCTTAGGGACCCGCTCTGGTGGCCTCAGGAAAGGCCAGTCCCCATGTGCGTTGCTCTGGGTTCTCTCCTCTTCGAGGGTCTAAGACCTTGTTTGGAGGTGCCGGAACCTGAGGATTCCTCTCCACTTCTGACATGGATATGGGGTACTTCTGGAGTCCCCCCAGGGGTGTCAGTACTCGTCTCTAGTGGGCCATGCACGTGCGCTTTCCTCCCGAGCTGTAGCAGCAGTGTCCCGCTTCCCTTCGCATGGATCAAGGAATCTGTGGCTTTCCCTCGAGGCTTTCCACGAGGCTTTCCCACAGGGCTGTACCACGTGCCACTGTGGTGTGAGTCGATCCTCGACTTGAAAGTCGAGGCAGTGCAGGAATACAGGTTTCCCTGGAATGGACTGAGACATCTGGGGACTCTGGAATGGTGGCACGACCCTGGAGTTCCTCTCACCTTTCCTAGGAGAGCGCCTCCTCTTGAGATTCGACGGAATGCTGTGAATTCTTTCCCGACCACGCAGGGAAAGGATCAAACCTCTCGAGCTAAAAGGTGGAATCGGGGCTCCTCTGGATGTGGGCGGGACTCTCGTGCTTCCTCTCGAGTGGAGACGGGTATGTCGGGGAACTTCTTGAGTTGCATCAAGGGTGTGAAGGACCCTTTGGAAGTTCCAGAGTTTAGGTTTGATTAGCCTCGACGCCTCTGCGGAAATGGGCCTCATCTCGCCTGGAGGGGAAAACCTCCTGGATTTTCTCGAGTTGCTGCAGGTGCTCTCGACGTACGACGGGGATCACAGGGACCCGCTCTGGTGGCCTCAGTTAAGGCCAGTCCACATGCGCGTTTCTCGGGGGCCTCTCGGGATTCCTCTCCATCGATGCCGGGACCTAAGACCTTGTGTGGAGTCGGTGCCTGAACCTGAGGATTCCTCTCCAGTGCTGACATGGATCTTGGGCTACTTCTGGAGACTCCCCAGGGGAGTCAGTCCTTGTCTCATGTGGGGGCATGCAGTTGCGCTTTCCTCCAGAGCTGTAGCAGCAGTGTCACGCTTCCTTCGCCTGGATGAAGGGATCTGTGGCTTTCCCTCGAGGTTTTCCACGAGGCTTTCCAAGAGGCTTTCCCACAGGGCTGCCCACGTGTCACCGTTGTGTGAGTCGATCCTCGGCTTGAAAGTCGAGGCAGTGCAGGGAAAACAGGTTTCCCTTGAATGGACTGAGACATCTGGGGGACTCTGGGAATGGTGGCACGACCCTGGAGTTCCTCTCGCCTTTTCTGTGGAGAGCGTCTCCTCTTGAGATGCGAGGGGAAAGCCGGGAATTCTTTCCCGACCACGCAGTGAAAGGATCCCTCCTCTCGAGCCATGAGGCGGAAACGAGGCTCCTCTGGATGTGGCGGGACTCTCGTGCTTCTTCTCGAGTGGAGACGGGTATGTCGGGGAACTTCTTGAGTTGCAGCAAGGGTGTGAAGGACCCTTTGGAAGTTCCAGAGGTTAGGTGTGATTAGCCTCGAGACGCCTCCAGCGGCAAAATGGGCCTCATCTCGCCTGGAGGGGTGAACCTCCTGGATTTTCTCGAGTTCCAGCAGGTGCTCTGGACTTACGAAGGGGACCTCAGGGACTCGCTGTGGTGGCTTCAGGAAAGGCCATTCCCCAAGCGAGTTGCTCGGGGCCTCTCGGGATTCCTCTCCCGTCTATTCCAGGGCCTAAGACCTTGTGTGGAGTCGGTGCCGGAACCTGAGGATTCCTCTCCAGTGCTGACATGGATCTTGGGGTACTTCTGGAGTCTCCCCAGGGGAGTCAGTCCTCGTCTCGACTGGGAGCATGCACGTGCGCTTTCTCCGGAGCTGTAGCAGCAGTGTCACGCCTCCCTTGGCGTGGATCAAGGGATCTGTGGCTTTCCCTCGAGGCTTTCCCACGAGGCTTTCCCACGAGGCTTTCCCACAGGGCTGTCCCACGTGCCACCGTGGTGTGAGCCGATCCTCGGCTTGAAAGTCGAGGCAGTGCAGGGAAAACAGGTTTCCCTGGAATGGACTGAGACATCTGGGGACTCTGGGAATGGTGCAAGACCCTGGAGTTCCTCTCGCCTTTCCTGTGGAGAGCGCCTCCTCTTGAGATGCGACGGGAACGCCGGGAATTCTTTCCCGAACCTGCAGTGAAAGGATCCCTCCTCACCAGCTAGGAGGCAGAAACGGGGCTCCTCTGGCATGTGGGCGGGTCTCTCGTGCTTCCTCTCGGGTGGAGACTGGTATGTCGGGGATCTTCTTGAGTTGCAGCAAGGGTGTGAAGGACCCTTTGGAAGGTTCCAGAGGGTAGGTTGTGATAAGCCTCGAGACGCCTCAGCAGAAAGTAGCCTCACCTCGCCTGGAGGGGAGGAACCTCCTGGATTTTCTCGAGTTGCTGGCAGGTGCTCTCGACATACGATGGGTATCTCAGGGACCCGCTCTGGTGGCCTCAGGAAAGGCCAGTCCATATGCGCCTTGCTCGGGGGCCTCTCGGATGCCTCTCCCATCGATGGCCGGGACCTAAGACCTTGTGTGGAGTCGGTGCCTGAACCTGAGGATTCCTCTCCAGTGCTGACATGGGTCTTGGGTTACTTCTGGAGTCTCCCCAGGGGAGTCAGTCCTCGTCTCGAGTGGGGCATGCAGGTGTGCTTGCCTCTAGAGCTTTAGCAGCAGTGTCACGCTTCCGTTCGCGTGGTCAAGGGATCTGCGGTTTTCCCTCGAGGTTTTCCCACGAGGCTTTCCCACGAGGCTTTCCCACGAGGCTTTCCCACAGGGCTGTCCCACGTGCCACAGCTGTGTGAGTCGATCCTCGGCTTGAAAGTCGAGGCAGTGCAGGGAAAACAGATTTCCCTGGAATGGACTGAGACATCTGGGGGACTCTGGGAATGGTGGCAAGACCCTGGAGTTCCTCTCACCTTTCCTGTGGAGATCGCCTCCTCTTGAGATGCGCCGGGAACACTGGGAACTCTTTCCCGATCACTGAGGGAAAGGATCCCTCCTCTTGAGCTAGGAGGGGGAATCGGGGCTCCTCTGAATGTGGGCGGGACTCTCGTGCTTCCTCTCGAGTGGAGCCGGATATGTTGGGGATCTTCTTGAGTTGCAGCAAGGGTGTGAAGGATCCTTTGTAAGGTCCAGAGTTTAGGTGTGATTAGCTTTGAGACACCTCAGCGGAAATGGTCCTCATCTCGCCTGGAGGGGAGAACCTCCTGGATTTTCTCAAGTTGCGGCAGGTGCTCTCGACCTACGACGGGGCCCTCAGGGACCCGCTCTGGTGGCCTCAGGAAAGGCCAGTCCCCATGCAAGTTGCAAGGGAACTCTCGGGATTCCTCTCCCGTCAGTCCCGGGGCCTAAGACCTTGTGTGGAGTCGGTGCCGGAACCTGAGGATTCCTCTCCAGGGCTGACATGGATCTTGGGGTACTTCTGTAGTCTCCCCAGGGGAGTCAGTCCTGGTCTCGAGTGTGAGCATGCAAGTGCGCTTTCCTCCCGAGCTGTAGCAGCAGTGTCACGATTCCCTTCGCTTGGATCAAGGGACATGTGGCTTTCCCTCGAGGCTTTCCCATGAGGCTTTCCCACGAGGCTTTTCCACAGGGCTGTCCCACGTGCCACCATGGTGTGAGTCGATCCTCGGCTTGAAAGTCGAGGCAGTGCAGGGAAAACAGGTTTCCCTGGAATAGACTGAGACATCTGGGGACTCTGGGAATGGTGGCATGACCCTGGAGTTCCTGTCGCCTTTCCTGTTGAGAGCGCCTCCTCTTGAGTTGCGACGGAAACGCCGGGAATTCTTTCCCGACGACGCAGGAAAAGCATCCCTCTTCTCGAGCTAGGAGGCGGAAACGGGGCTCCTCTGGATTGGGCGGGACTCTCGTCCTTCCTCTTGAGTGGAGACGGGTATGTCGGGAAACTTCTTGAGTTGTAGCAAGGGTGTGAAGGCCCCTTTGGAAGTTCCAGAGATTAGGTGTGATTAGCCTGGGGACGCCTCAGAGGAAATGGGCCTCATCTCGCCTGGAGGGGAGAACCTCCTGGATTTTCTCGAGTTGTGGCAGGTGATCTAGACTTACCACGGGGACATCAGGGACCTGTTCTGGTGGCCTCAGAAAAGGCCAGTACCCATGCGAGTTGCTTGGGGGCCTCTCGGGATTCCTCTCCCGTCGATGCCGGGCCTTAGACCTGGAGTGGAGTCGGTACCGGAACCTGAGAATTCCTCTCCAGTGCTGACATGGATCTTGGGGTACTTCTGGTATCTCCCCAGGGGAGTCAGTCCTCGTCTCGGGTGGGGGCATACACTGGCACTTTTCCTCCCGAGATGTAGCAGCAGTGTCACGCTTCCCTTCGAGTGGAACAAGGGATCTGTGGCATTCCCTCGAGGCTTTCCCAGGAGGCTTTCCCACGAGGCTTTACCACAGGGCTGTCCCACGTGCCACCGTGGTGTGAGTCGATCCTCGGCTCGAAAGTCAAAACAGTGCAGGGAAAACAGGTTTCCCTGGAATGGACTGAGACATCTGGCGGACTTTAGGAATGGTGGCATGACCCTGGAGTTCCTCTCGCCTTTCCTGAGGAGAGCGCCTCCTCTTGAGATGCGACAGGAACGCCGGGAATTCTTTCCCGAGCACGCAGGGAAAGGATCACTCCTCTTGAGCTAGGAGGTGGAAACGGGGCTCCTCTGGATGTGGTCGGGACTCTCATGCTTCCTCTCGAGTGGAGATGGGTATGTCAGGGAACTTCTTGAGTTGCAGTAAGGGTGTGAAGGACCCTTTGGAATTTCCAGATTTAGGTGTGATTAGCTTCGAGATGCCTCAGTGGAAATGGGCCTCATTTCGCCTGGAGGGGAGAACCTCCTGGATTTTCTCGAGTTGCGGCAGGTGCACTCGACTTACGACGGGGACCTCAGGGACACGCTTTGGTGGCCTCGGGAAAGGCCATTTCCTTGCGAGGTTACTCTGGGGCCTCTCGGGATTCCTCTCCCGTGGATGCCAAGGCCAAAGACCTTGTGTGGAGTCGGTGCCAGAACCTGAGGATTCCTCTCCAGTGCTGACATGGATCTTGGGGTATTCTGGAGTCTCCCAGGGGAGTCAGTCCTCGTAATGAGTGGGGCATGCAAGTGCACTTTCCTCCCGAGCTGTAGCAGCAGTCTAACGCTTCCCTTCGCGTGGAAAAAGGGATCTGTTGCATTCCCTCGAGGCTTTCCCACGAGTCTTTCCCACGAGGCTTTCCCACAGGGCTGTCCCACGTGCCACCGTGTTGTGAGTCGATCCTCAGCTTGAAAGTCGAGGCAGTGCATGGCAAACAGGTTTCCCTGGAATGCACTGAGACATCTGGGGGACTCTGGGAATGTGGCACGACCCTGGAGTTCCTCTCGCCTTTCCTGTGGAGAGCGCCTCCTCTTGAGATGCGACGGGAATGCCGGAAATTCTTTCCCGACCACGCAGGGAAAGGATCCCTCCTCTCGAGCTAGGAGGCGGAAACGGGGCTCCTCTGGATGTGGGCGGAACTCTAGTGCTTCCTCTCGAGTGGAGACGGGAATGTCGCGGCATTTCTTGAGTTGCACTAAGGGTGTGAAGGACCCTCTGGAAGTTCCAGAGTTTAGGTGTGAATAGCCTCGAGACGCCTCAGCGGAAATGGGCCTCATCTCGCCTGGACGGGAGAACCTCCTGGATTTTCTCGAGTTGCGGCAGGTGCTCTCGACTTAAGACGGGGACCTCAGGGACCCGCTCTGTTGGCCTCAGGAAAGGCCAGTCCCCATGCGAGTTGCTCGGGGACCTCTCGGGATTCCTCTCCCATCGATGCCGGAGCCTAAGATCTTGTGTGGAGTCGGTGCCGGAACCTGAGCATTCCTCTCTAGTGCTGACATGGATCTTGGGGTACTTCTGGAGTCTCCCCAGTGGAGTCAGTCCTCGTCGCGAGTGGGGACATGCACGTGCGCTTTCCTCCCGAGCTGTAGCAGCAGTGTCACGCTTCCCTTCGCGTTGATCAAGGGATCAGGGGCTTTTCCTCGAGTCTTTCCCACGAGGCTTTCCCACGAGGCTTTCCCAAACGGCTGTCCCAGGTGCCACCGTGGTGTGAATCGATCCTCGGCTTGAAAGCCAAGGCAATGCAGGGAAAACAGGTTTCCGTGGAATGGACTGAGACATGTGGGGGACTCTGGGATTGGTGGCACCACCCTGGAGTTCCTCTCGCCTTCCCTGTGGAGAGCGACTCCTCTTGAGACGCTATGGGAACGCCGGGAATTCTTTCCCGACAACGCAGGGAAAGGATCCCTCCTCTCGGGCTAGGAGACGGAAACGGGGCTCCTCTGGATGTGGGCGGGATTCTCGTGCTTCCTCTCGAGTGGAGACAGGTATGTCGGGGAACTTCTTGAGTTGCAGCAAGGACGTGAAGGACCCTTTGGAAGTTTCAGAGGTTAGGTGTGATTAGCCTCGAGACGCCTCAGCGGAAATGGGCCTCATCTCTCATGGAGGGGAGAACCTCCTGGATTTTCTCGAGTTGTGGCAGGTGCTCTCGACTTATGACGGGGAACTCAGGGACCCGCTCTGGTGGCCTATCGAAAAGCCGGTCCCCTTGCGAGTTGCTCGGGGGCCTCTAGGGATTACTTTCCCGTCGATGCCGGAGCATAAGACCTTGTGTGGAGTCAGTGCCGGAACCTGAGGATTCCTCTCCAGTGCTGACATGGATCTTGGGTACTTCTGGAGTCTCCCCTGGGGAGTCAGTCTGCGTCTCGAGTGGGGGCATGCACGTGCGCTTTCCTCCGAGCTGCAGCAGCAGTGTTGAGCTTCCCTTTTCGAGGATCAAGGAATCTGTGGCTTTCCCTCGAGGCTTTCCCACGAGGCTTTCCCAGGAGGCTTTACCACAGGGCTCTCCCACGTGTCACGGTGGTGTGAGTCGAAGCTCGGCTTGAAAGTCGAGGCAGTGAAGGGAAAACAGGTTTCCCTGGAATGGACGGAGACATCTGGGGACTCTGGGAATGGTGGCACGACCCTGGAGTTCCTCTCGCCTTTCCTGTGGGAGAGCGCCTCCTCTTGAGATGCAACGGTAACACAGGGAATTCTTTCCTGACCACGCATTGAAGGGATCCCTGCTCTCAAGCTATGAGGTGGAAACGGGGCTCCTCTGGATGTGGGCGGGACTCTCGTTCTTCCTCTTGAGGGGAGACGGTTATGTCGGGGAACTTCTTGAGTTGCAGCAAGTGTGTGAAGGACCCGTAGGAATTTCCAGAGGCCAGGTGTATTAGCCTCGAGACGCCTCAGCGGAAACGGGCCTCATCTGGCCTGGAGGGTAGAACCTCCAGGATTTTCTCAAGTTGTGACAGGTGCTCTCGATTGACGATGGGGAACTCAGGGACCCGCTCTGGTGGCATCAGGAAAGGCCAGTCCCCTTGCGAGTTGCTCGGGTTCTCTCGGGATTTCTCTCCCTTCGATGCCGGGGCCTAAGACCTTGTGTGGAGTCGGTGCTGGAACCTGAGGTTTCCTCTCCAGTGCAGACATGGATTTTAGTGAAATTCTGGAGTCTCCCCAGGGGAGTCAGTCCCCGTCTCGAGTGGGGCATGCACGTGCGCTTTCCTCCCCAGCTGTAGCAGCAGTGTCACGCTTCCCTTCGCGTGGATCAAGGGATCTATGGCTTTTCCTGGAGGCTTTCACACGAGGCTTTCCCACGAGGCTTTCCCACATGGTTGTCCCACGTGCCACCGTGATGTGAGTCGATCCACGGCTTGAATGTCGAGGCAGTGCAGGGAAAACAGGTTTCCCTGGAAAGCACTGAGACATCTTGGGGACTCTGGGAATGGTGGCACGACCCTGGAGTTCCTCTCGCCTTTCCTGTGGAGAGCGCCTCCTCCTGAGATGCGACGGGAACGCCGGGAATTCTTTGCCGACCACGAAAGGAAAGGATCCCTCCTCTCGAGCTAGGAGGCAGAAACGGGGCCCTCTGGATGTGGGCGGACTCTCGTGCTTCCTCTTGTGTGGAGACGGGTATGTCGGGGAACTTCTTGAGTTGCAGCAAGGCTGTGAAGGACCCTTTGGAATTTCCAGAGATTAGGTGTGATTAGCTTCCAGTCTCCTCAGCGGAAATGGGCCTCATCTCGCCTGGAGGGGACAACCTCCTGGATTTTCTCGAGTTGCGGCAGGTGCTCTCGACTTACCACGGGACCACAGGGACACCCTCTGGTGGCCTCAGGAAAGGCCAGTCCCCATGCGAGTTGCTCGGGAGCCTTTCGGGATTTCTCTCCCGTCCATGCCGGGGCCTAAGACCTTGTATGGAGTTGGTGCCGGAAGCTGAGGATTCCTCTCCAGTGCTGACATGGACCTTGGGGTACTTCTGGAGTCTCTGCAGGGGAGTCAGTCCTCGTCCGAGTGGGGGCATGCACGTGCGATTTCCTCCCGAGCTGTATCAGCAGTGTCACGCTTCCCTTCGCGTGAATCAAGGGATCTGTGGCTTTCCCACGAGGCTTTCCAGAGGATTTCTCACGAGGCTTTCCACGAGGCTTTCCACAGGGCTGTCCCACGTGCCACCGTGGTGTAAGTCAATCCTCGGCTTGAAGGTCGAGGCTGTGCAAGGAAAACAGGTTTCCCTTGAATGGACTGAGACATCTGGGGGACTCTGGAATGTGGCACGACCCTGGAATTCCTCTCGCATTTCCTGTGGAGAGCGGTTCCTCTTGAGATGCGACGGGAACGCCGGAATTCTTTCCCGACATCGCAGGGAAAGGATCCCTCCTCTCGAGCTAGGACGCGGAAACGGGGCTCCTCTGGAAGTGGGCGGGACTCTCGTGCTTCCTCTCGAGTGGAGACGGGTATGTCGGGGAACTTCTTGAGTTGCAGCAAGGGTGTGAAAGACCCTTGGAAGTTCCAGAGGTTACGTGTGATTAGCCTCGAGACGCCTCTGTGGAAATGGGCCTCATCTCGCCTGGAGGGAGAACCTCCTGGATATCTCGAGTTGCGGCAGTTGCTCTCGACTTACAAGGGGGACCTCAGGGACCCGCTCTGATGGCCTCAGGAAAGCCAGTCCCCAGCGAGTTGCTCGTGGGCCTCTCGGGATTCCTCTCCCTTCAATGCCGGGCCTAAGGTCTTGAGAGGAGTCGGTGCCGGAACCTGAGGATTCCTCTCCAGTGCTGACATGGATCTTGGTACTTCTGGAGTCTCCCCAGGGGAGTCAGTCCTCGTCTCGAGTGGGGGCATGCAGTGCAATTCCC
>NW_017194333.1:0-9387 GCF_001704415.2 Capra hircus
GTCCTCTAGCATCTCAAGAGGAGATGCTGTCCACAGAAAGAGGGAGGAATTCCTGGGTCTCGTCACCATTCCAGGAGTCCCCCAGATGTCTCAGTCCATTCCACAAACCTGTTTTCCCTGCCCTGCCTCGACTTTCAAGCAGAGGATCGACTCTAACCATGGTGGCACTTGGGACAGCCCTGTGGGAAAGGCTGGTGGGAAAGACCCGTGGGATAGCCTCAATGGAAACCCACAGATCCCATGATCCCAGGCGACGGGAAGCGTGCCACTGCTGCAACAGCTCGGGAGGAAGGGGCCCATGCATGACTCCACTCGAGACGAAGACTGACTCCCCTGGGGAGACTCCAGAAGTACCCCAAGATCCATGTCAGCACTGGAGAGCAATCCTCAGGTTCCGGCCCGAATCCACACAAGGTCTTAGGCCCTGGCATCGAATAAAGAGGAATCCCTAGAGACCACCTAGTAACTCGCATGAGGACTAGCCTTTCCTGAGGCCACCAGAGCATGTCCTGAGGTTCCCGTCGTAACTCGAGAGCACCTGCCACAACTCAAGAAAATCCAGGAGGTTCTCCGCGCCTGGCGTAAGAGGGCCCATTTCCGTTGAGGCCTCTCGAGGCTAACCACACTAAACTCTGGAACTTCGAAAAGGTTTTCACACCCTTGATGAAACTCAAGAAGATCCCTGACGAACACGTCTCCACTCGAGAGGAAGCTCGAGTGTCCCGCCACATCCAGAGGAGCCCCGTTTCCGCCTTACAGCTGGAGTGTAGGTATCCATTCCATGCTTCGTCGGGAAAGAATTCCCGGCAGTCCTCTAGCATCTCAAGAGGAGATGCTGTCCACAGAAAGAGGAGAGGAATTCCTGGGTCTCGTCACCATTCCAGGAGTCCGCCAGATGTCTCAGTCCATTCCACAGGAACCTGTATTTCCTGCACTGCCTCGACTTTCACGCCGTGGATCGACTCAAACCACGGCGGCCCCATGGCACAGCCCTGTGGGAAAGCATCGTGGGAAAGCCTCCTGTGGCATGACCCCTGGAGTTCCTCTCTCCTTTCCTGTGGAGAGTGCCTCCTCTTGAATGGGATGGGAACGCCGGGAATGCTTTCCCCACCAATCAGGGAAAGCATCCCTCATCTCGAGCTACGAGGCCGAAATGGGGCTCCTCCGCATGTGGGCGGGATCCTCGTGCTTCCTCTAGAGTGGAGACGGGTATGTCGGGAACTTCTTGAGTTGTAGCAAGGCTGTGAAGGACCCTTTGGAAGTTCCAGAGGTTAGGAGTGATTAGGGTCGACGCCTCAGCTGAAATGGGTCTCTCTCGCCTGGAGGGAGAACCTCATGGATTTTCTCGAGTTGCTGCAGGTGCTCTCGACTTAAGACGGGGATCTCAAGGACCCGCTCTGGCGGCCTCAGGAAAGGCCAGACCCCATGCGAGTTGCTTGAGGGCCACTTGGGATTGCACTCCCTTCGATGCCTCGGCCTAAGACCTTGTGTGGAGTCGGTGCCGGAACCTGAGGATTCCTCTCCACTGCTGACAAGTATCTTGGGGTACTTCTGGAGTCTCCCCAGGGGAGTCAGTCCTCATTACGAGTGGGGGCATGCACGTGCGATTTTCTCCCGAGCTTTAGCAGCACTATCACGCTTCCCGTCCCGTGGATCAAGGGATCTGTGGCTTTCCCTCGAGGCTTTCCCAGGAGCTTTCCCAAGAGGCTTTCCCACAGGGCTGTCCCAGGTGCCACCGTGGTGTAAGTCGATCCTCGGCGTGAAAGTCGAGGCAGTGAAAGGAAGACAGGTTCCTATGGAAAGGACTGAGACATCTGGCGGACTCTTGGAATGGGGGCACGATCCTGGTGTTCCTCTCGCCTTTCCTGTGGAGTGCGCCTCCTATTGACATGCGACGGGAACGACGGATTTCTTTCCCCACCAAGTAGGGAAAGATCACTCCTCTCGAGCTATGAGGCGGAAATGGGTCTCCTCTGGATGTGGGCTTCCTCTCGAGTGGAGACGGGTATGTCAGGGAATTTCTTGAGTTGCAGCAAGGGTGTGAAGGACCCTTTGGAAGTTTCAGAGTTTAGGTGTACTTAGCCTCGAAGACGCCTCAGCGGAAATGGGCCTCATCTTGCCTGGAGGAAGAACCTCCTGGATTTTCCTGAGTTTGTGGCAGGCACGCTCGACTTTTGACGCGAACCTCAGCGACCCGTTCTGGTGGCCTCAGGATAGTCCAGTACCCATGCGTGTGGCTAGGGTCCCTCAAGATTCTCTCTCCCATCGACGACGGGGCCTAAGACCCTGTGTGGAGATCGGGACGGACCCTGAGGAATCCTCTCCAGTGCTGACATTGATCTTGGGGTACTTCTGGAGTCTCCCCAGTGGAGTAAGTCCTCGTCTCGAGTGGCGGCATGCAGGTGTGCCTTCCTTCCCAGCTGCAGCAGCAGTGTCACACTTCCTGTCGCGTGGATCAAGGGATCTGTGGCTTTCCCTTGAGACTTTTCCATGAGGCTTTCCCACGAGGCTTTCCCACAGGGCTGTCCTACATGCCACCATGGTGTGAGTCGATCCTCGGCGTGAAAGTCGAGGAAGTGCAGGGAAATCAGGTTCCTCTGGAATGGACTGAGACATCTGGGGACTATTGGAATGGTGGCACGACCCTGGAGTTCCTCTCGCCTTTCCTGTGGAGCGCGCCTCCTCTTGAGAAGCGACGGGAATGCCCCCCGGGAATTCTTTCCCTACCAAGTAGGGAAAGGATCCCTCCTCTCGAGCTGCGAGGTGGAAAAGGGGCTCCTCTGGATGTGGTCGGGACATTCGTGCTTCCTCTCGGGTGGCGATGGGTATGTCGGGAAACTTCTCGAGTTGCAGCAAGGGTGTGAAGGACCCTTTGGAAGTTCCAGAGGTTAGGGGTGCTTAGACTCGAGATGCCTCAGCGGAAATGGACCTCATCTAGCCTGAATGGTAGAACCTCATGGATTTTCTAGAGTTGAGGAAGGTGCTCTCTACTTAAAATGGGGACCTCAGCGACCCGCTCTGGTGGCCTCAGGAAAGGCCAGTCGCCATTCGAGTTGCTAGGGGGCCTCTTCAGGATTCCTCTCCCGTCGATGCCGGAGCCTAAGACCTTTGTGTGGAGCCGGGTCCCGAACCTGACGATTCCTCTCCAGTGCTGACATGGATCTTTGGGTACTGCTGGAGACTCCACAATGGAGTCAGTCCTCGTCTCGAGTGTGAGCATGTATGAGCGCTTTTCTCCCGATCTGTAGCCAGCAGTGTCACGCATCCCATTGGGTAGATCAAGGGATCTGTGGCTTTCCCTCAAGGCTTTCCCACAGGGCTGTCCCACGTGCCACCGTGGTGTGAGTCGATCCTCGGCATCGAAGTCTATGCACTGCAGGGAAAATACGTTCCTCTGGAATGGACTGAGACAACTGGGGGACTGTTGGAGTGGTGGCACGACCTTGGATTTCCTCTCGCCTTTCCTGTGGAGCGTGCCTCCTTTTGAGATGCGACGGGAATGCCGGGAATTCTTTCGGGACAAAGCAGGGAAAGGATCCTTCATCTCGACCTCCAAGGCAGAAACGGGGCTCCTCTGGATGTGGGCGGACCCTCGTGCTTCC
Organism: Capra hircus; assembly: GCF_001704415.2. Taxonomy (NCBI): domain Eukaryota; kingdom Metazoa; phylum Chordata; class Mammalia; order Artiodactyla; family Bovidae; genus Capra; species Capra hircus. Next base: position 3,603 of record NW_017194333.1, read on the forward strand.
TGTCGAGTGGAGACGGGCTTGTCGAGGTGCCAGGGTCCATTCCCGGTGGATCAAGGGTGATTCGAAGGTGGGGACGGAGTCGGCGGTCTTTGGAAAGATACATATTTAATGACAGATATAGAGAGATTCGAAATGGATAGTGCAGTAGGATGATTAGTGGAGAAAAGGAGGCTGACTAACTTGGATTATGTGGAATAGCATCCACGCTCCAGATGGGATTTCAGCCAGAAAAACAGGATCAAGAACGAAGCGACATGGGGGAATCAGTCTTTCTGGAAACTGATCTGATTTCTTTGTTTTTGGGTTTGCTTATATACCTTTTGTTACACATAGGGATGAATACAAAGTCACGTGGGAGTCAGCAGTCCTGACCTTTGTCAAAATCAGGTGCTTCACATAAATGTATAAAAAAAAGGTCTTAGGGATATTACATCATCTCCTGGCCATGAGTGAGACCTGTTGACATTTTGTGATCCTTTCTTTCTGATAACCAAAAAAACTTATTTTTTCCAAAGGGTGTTTTTTGTTAACCAAGCCACGCCCTCCAAATAACGTTACATTCCTATAGGGTGAGGATGTAGTGAGTTACAATCAAGAAAGGAATTTATTCAACCCAAGGTTAACATGATTAGTCTTAAAGGTTAATACTTATTTCTCCTATATGTTAGTTATATTCATTATAAGGGTAGGGAACATGGAGATTTAGCAGCCAACATCAGCCCAACAAATGAAAATCCTTTCACCATTGCTCCCCTTAAGATCTATTTAGTCTTAAGATATGATAAAGTTACATTCTTACATAGCAAAGACACAGTGATTTATAACAAAGTACAGTGATCTATTACAAAAGAGAAAATCCATTAACTCAAAAAGTCTAGTATTGCTAACATCAAAAACTACTATATTTCCTTTTGCTATATTCCAAATACATTGATTAGTATATTCCCAGGTGCCTAAGGATATGGAGGCCTGGCGGCAATCATTGACTCAACAAGAAGAAAAAGCCCTATGTTAATTAAGACTCTCAAAATACTCCAAAACTCTCTGTGCTGTTTATGGTTGAGAGGTAGTAAACAATCATGTGCCTAGTGGCACCAGTATGGATAATCCTGTCACACAAGCTAGTCTGTCAGCAGAGAGGTTTGACCTGAGACATCCTTGTCCCACCCAGAGCAGGGAATTAGCAGCAATTATTGACACAACAAATGAAGAGACCCTTCACCAATATAATTCCTAAACAACTATAATAATAATTTCTAACTCCCCAAAAGAATTTGCCTTTAGCGAGTCTAAAACATCTCGTGCCTCTCAGGTTGACAGGCTGTAAGCAATCACATGTGGCTGGACAAACCTATACAAGTGGGCTACATAATCTTCAGAGGAGTCCATAAGCTGAAACACTCTTGTCATGCCCAAGAATTTTTATTGCCTTGGAGCTGGACGTTTACTCCTTCTCCGAGAGAAACGGTTATGGGGAGAGGCCCCCCTTAAAGTCAGAGGTGTAGGTGAGAGCATAAAACAGACTTTGGTTTTGGGGTCAGATGCTCGGGAACAGGGGGTTGCCTGAGGCTTGATCATGCCTTTGCATATGCCAAGCCTACTTCCTCATGACATTTGCCATGGCGGAATTCCTCATGCTGGGCCCCGGCATCGGGGAACATCTTGAGTTGCAGCAAGGGTGTGAAGGACCCTTTGGAAGTTCCAGAGGTTAGGTGTGATTAGCCTCAAGACGACTCAGTGGAAATGGGTCTCATCTCGCCTGGAGTGGACAACCTCCTTGATTTTCTCGAGTTAGGCAGGTGTTCTCGACTTACGACGCAGACCTCAGGGACCCGCTCTGGTGGCTTGAGGAAAGTCCAGTCCCCATGGGAGTTGCTAAGGGGCCTCTCGGGATCCTCTTTCCGTCGATTCCGGGGCGTAAGACCTTTTGTGGAGTCGGGCAGGAACCTGATGATTCCTCTCCAGTGCTGACATGGATCGTGGGATACTTCTGGAGTTTCCCCAGGGTAGAGAGCCCTCGGCTCGAGTGCGGGCATGCACGTTCGCTTTCCTCCCGAGCTGTAGCTGCTGTGTCACACTTCCCCTCACGTCGATCAAGTGATCTGCGGTTTTCCCTCGAGGCTTTCCCACGGGGCTTTCCCAAGAGCTTTCCCACAGGGCTGTCCCATGTGACACCGTGGTGTGAGCCAATCCTCGGCGTGAAAGTCGAGGCAGTGCAGGAAAAACAGGTTCCTCTGGAATGAACTGGGACATCTGTAGTAGTCTGGGAATGGTGGCACGACCCTGGAGTACCTCTCGCCTTTCCTGAGGAGAGCGCCTCCTCTTGAGATGCGACGGGAACGTCGGGAATTCTTTCCCGACCAAGCAGGGAAAGGATCCCTCATCTCGAACTACGAGGTGGAAACGGGGCTCCTCTGGATGTGGGCGGGACCCTCGGGCTTCCTCTCGAGTGGAGACGGGTATGTCGGGGAACTTCTTGAGTTGAAGTAAGGGTGTGAAGGACCCTTTGGAAGTTCCAGATGTTAGGTGTGATTAGCCTCGAGACGCCTCAGGGAAAATAGGCCTCATCTCGCCTGGAGGGGAGAACCTCCTGGATTTTCTCGAGTTGCGGCAGGTGCTCTTGACTTACGATGGAAACTTCAGGGACCCGCTGTGGTGGCCTCAGGAAAGGGCAGTTCCCATGCGAGTTGCTAGGGGGCCTCTCGGGATTCCTCTCCTGCTGATGCCGGGGCCTAACACCTTGTGTGGAGTCGGGGAGGGAAAGTGAGGTTTCCTCTCCAGAGTTGACATGGATCTTGGAGTACTTCTGGAGTCTCCCCAGGGGACTCAGTCCTCGTCTCGTGTGGGGGCATGCACTTGCGCTTTCCTCCCCAGCGGTAGCAGCAGTTCACGCTTCCCATTGCAGAGATCAAGGGATCTGTGGCTTTACCTCGAGGCTTTCCCACGAGGCTTTCCCACAGGGCTGTCCCACGTGCCACCGTCGTGTGAGTCGATCCTCGGCGAGAAACTCGTGGCAGTGCAGGGAAAACAGGTTCCTCTGGAATGGACTGAGACATCTGGGGGACTCTTGGAATGGTGGCCCGGAGTTCCTATCCCTATCCAGTGGAGAGCGCCTCCTCTTGAGATGCGACGGGAACGCCGGGAATTCTTTCCGACTAAACAAGGATAGGATCCCATATCTCGAGCTACAAGGCCGAAACGGGCCTCCTCTTCATGTTTGCAGGACCATATTGCTTCCTCTCGAGTGGAGAAGAGTATGCAGGCGAACTTCTTGAGTTGCATCAACGGTGTGAAGGACCCTTTGGAAGTTCCAGAGGTTAGGTGTGAATAGCCTCGAGACGCCTCAGCAGAAATGGGACTCATCTCGCCTGGAGGGGAGAACCTCCTTCATGTCTCGAGTTGAGGCAGGTGCTCTCTACGTACGACAGGGACCTCAGGGACCCGCTCTGGTGGCCTCAGGAAAGGCCAGTCCCCATGGGAGTTGCTCGGGGGCCTCTCGGGATTCCTCTCCCATCGATGCCGGAGCCTAAGACCTTGTGTGGAGTCGGGGCTAGAACCTGAGGATTCCTCTCCAGTGCTGACATGGAACTTGGGATACTTCTGCAGTTTCCCCACCAGGCGAGATGAGGCCCATTTCTACTGAGGAGTCTCGAGGAAAAGCACACCTAAACTCTGGAACTTCCAAAGGGTCCTTCACGCCCTTGCTGCAACTCAACAAGTTCCCCGACATACCCATCTCCACTCGAAAGGAAGCACAAGGGTCCCGCACACATCCAGAGGCCCATTTCCGCCTCGGAGCTCTATAGGAGGGATCCTTTCCCTGCTTGTTCGGGAAAGAATTCCGGTGTTCCCGTCACATCTCAAGAGGAGGCGCTCTCCACAGGAAAGGCGAGAGAAACTCCAGGGTCGAGATACATTTCCAAGTGTGCCCCAGATATCTCAGTCCATTCCAGGGAAACCTGTTTTCCCTGCACTGCCTTGACTTGCACGCCGAGGATCGACTCACACCACGGTGGCACGTGGGGACAGCCCTGTGGGAAAGCTCGTGGGAAAGCCTCTTGGGAAATTCTCGAGGGAATGCCACAGATCCCTTGTTCCACTCGAAGGGAAGCGTGACACTGCTGCTAAAGCTCGGGAGGAAAGGGCACGTGCGTGCCCCCACTCGAGACGAGGACTGACTCCCTGGGGAGACTCCAGAAGTACCCCATCCATGTCAGCACTGTAGAGGAATCCTCAGGTTCCGGCACCGACAACACACAAGGTCTTAGGCCCTGGCATCGACGGGAGAGAAATCCCGAGAGGCCCCGAGCAACTCGCATGGGGACTGGACTATCCTGAGGCCACCAGGCCGGGTCCCTGAGGTGCACATCATAAGTCGAGAGCACCTGCCACAACTCGAGAAAATCCAGGAGGTTCTCCCTTCCAGGCGAGATGAGGCCCATTTCCGATGAGGCGTCTCGAGGCTATTCACACCAACCTCTGGAACTTCCAAAGGGTACATCACACCCTTGCTGCAACTCAAGAAGTTCCCCGACATACCCGTCTTCACTCGAGAGGAAGCACGAGAGTCCCGTCCACATCCAGAGGAACCCGTTTCCGCCTCCGTAGCTCGAGAGAGGGATCCTTTCCCTGCGTTGGTCGGCAAAGAATTCCCGGCGATTCCCGTTGCATCTCAAGAGGAGGCGCTCTCCACAGGATAGGCGAGAGGAACTCCAGGGTCGTGCCACCATTCCAGAGTCCCCCAGATGTCTCAGTCATTCCAGGGAAACCTGTTTTCCTGCACTGCCTCCGACTTTCAAAGCCGAGGATCGACTCACACCACGGTGGCACGTGGGACAGCCCTGTGGGAAAGCCTCGTGGGAAGCCTCGTGGGAAAGCCTCGAGGGAAAGCCCACGATCCCTTGATCCACGCAAGGGAAGTCGTGACACTGCTGCTACAGCTCGGGAGGAAAGCGCACGTGCATGCCCCCACTCGAGCGAAGGGACTGACTCCCCTGGGGAGACTCCAGAAGTACCCAAGATCCATGTCAGCAGCTGGAGAGGAATCCTCAGGTTCCGTGCACCGACTCCACACAAGGTCTTAGGCCCCGGCAATCGACGGGAGAGGATGCCGAGAGCCCCCTGAGCAACTCGCATGGGGACTGGCCTTTCCTGAGGCCACCAGAGCGGGTCCCTGAGGTCCCCGTCTGTAAGTCGAGAGCACCTGCCGCAAACTCGAGAAAATCCAGGAGGTTCTCCCCTCCAGGCGAGATGAGGCCCATTTCCGCTGAGGCGTCTTCGAGGCTAATCACATCTAACCTCTGGAACTTCCAAAGGGTTCTTCACACTCTTGCTGCAACTCAAGAAGTTCCCCGACATACCCGTCTCCACTCGAGAGGCAGCACGAGAGTTCTGCCCACATCCACAGGAGCCCCGTGTCCGCCTCCTAGCTCGAGAGGAGGGATCCTTTCCCTGCGTGGTCGAGAAAGAATCCCGGCCTTCCCGTCGCATCTCAAGAGGAGGCGCTCTCCACAGGAAAGGCGAGAGGAACTCCAAGGTCGTGCCACCATTGCCAGAGTCCCCAGATGTCTCCGTCCATTCCAGGGAAACCTGTTTTCCCTGCACTGCCTCGACTTTCAAGCCGAGGATCGACTCACACCACGGTGGCACTGTGACAGCCTTGTGGGAAAGCCTCGTGGGAAAGCCTCGAGGGAAAGCCACAGATCCTTGATCCACGCAAAGGGGAACGTGACACTGCTGCTACGGCTCGGGAGGAAAGCGCACGTGCATGCCCACACTTGAGACG
>NW_017194334.1:0-9387 GCF_001704415.2 Capra hircus
GGGGAACTTCTTGAGTTGCAGCAAGGGTTGGAAGTTCCAGAGGTTAGGTGTGGTTAAGTCTCGAGATGCCTCAGCGAAATGGCCTCATGTCGCCTGGAACGGAGAGGCTCCTGGATATTCCCGAGTTTCAGCAGGTGCTCTCGAGTTACGACAGGGATTCAGGGACCCCGCTCTGGCGGCCGCAGGAAAGGCCAGTTATCATGCGTGTTGCTAGGGGGCCTCTCGTGATTCCTCTCCCGTCGATGCCGGGGCCTAAGACCTTGTGTGGAGTCGGGCCGGAAGCTGAGGATTCCTCTCCAGTGCTGACATGGATTTTGGGGTACTTCTGGAGTCTCCACAAAGGAGTCGGCCTCGTCTCGAGTGGGGGCATGAGCGTGCCCTTTCCTCCATGCTGTAGCAGCAGTGTCACGCTTCCCCTTGCGTGGACCAAGGGATCTGTGGCTTTCCCTCGAGTCTTTCCCACGAGGCTTTCCCACAGGGCTGTCCCACGTGTCACGGTGGTGTGAGTCGATCCTCGGCATGAAAGCCAAGGCAGTGCAGGGAAAACAGGTTCCTGTGGAACGGACTGAGATATCTGGGGGAGACTTGGAATGGTGGCACGACCCTGCATTTCCTCTTCCCTTTCCTTTGGAGAGCGCCTCCTCTTGAGATGCGATGGAATGCCGGGAATTCTTTCCCGACCAAGCAGGGAAAGGATCCGTCCTCTCGAGTTATGAGCCGGAAACGGAGCTCCTCTGGACGTGGGCGGGACCTCGTGCTTCTCTTGAGTGGAAACGGGTATGTCGGGGAACTTCTTGAGTTGCAGCATGGCTGTGAAAGACTCTTTGGAAGTTCCAGAGGTCAAGTGTGATTAGCCTCGAGACACCTCAGTGGAAACGGGCCTCATCTCGCCTGCGGGAGAGCCTCCTGGATTTTACCGAGTTGCGGCAGGTGCTCTTGACTTACGACGGGGACTTCATGGACCCGCTCTGGTGACCTCAGGAAAGGCCAGTCCCCATGCGAGTTGCTAGAGGGCCTGTCGCTGTTCCTCTCCCATCGATGCCAGGGCCTAAGACATTGTGTGGAGTCGGGGCCGGAACCTGAGGATTCCTCTCCAGGCTGACATGCATCTTGGGTACTTCTGGATTCTCCCCAGGGGAGTCAGTCCTCGTCTCGAGTGGGGCATGCACGTGCGCTTTCCTCCCAAGCTGTAGCAGCAGTGTCACGCTTCCCTTCCCGTGTATCCTAGGATCAGTGGCTTTCCTTCAAGGCTTTCACGAGGCTTTCCCATGACGCTTTCCCACCAGGCTTTCCACGAGGCTTTCCTACAGTGATGTCCCACGTGCCACCGTGGTGTCAGTTGATCCTCGGCTTGAAAGTCGAGGCAGTGCGGGAAATCAGGCTTCCGTGGAATGGACTGAGACATCTGGAGGATCTGGGAATGGTGGCACGACCCTGGAGTTCCTCTCGCCTTTCCTGTGGAGAGCGCCCCTCTTGAGATGTGACGGGAACGCCGGGAATTCTTTCCCGACCACGCAGGGAAAGGATCCCTCCTCTCGAGCTAGGAGGCGGAAACGGGGCTCCTCTGGATGTGGGCGGGACTCTCGTGCTTCCTCTCGAGTGGAAACGGGTATGTCGGGGAACTTCTTGAGTTGCAGAAAGGGTGTGAAGGACCCTTTGGAACTTCCAGAGGTTAGGTGTGATTAGCCTCGAGACATCTCAGCAGAAATGGGCCTCATCTCGCCTGGAAGGGAGAACCTCCTGGATTTTCTCGAGTTGCGGCAGGCGCTCTCGACTTACGACGGGGTCCTCAGGGACCCGCTCTGGTGGCCTGAGGAAAGGCCATTCCCCATGCGAGTTGCTCGAGGGCCTTTCGGGATTCCTCTCCCATCGATGCCCAGGCCTAAGACCTTGTGCGGTGTCGGTTCCGGAACCTGAGGATTCCTCTCCAGTGCTGACATGGATCTTGGGCTACTTCTGGAGTCTCCCAGGGAAGTCAGTCCTCGTCTCGTGTGGGGGCAGGCAGGTGCGCTTTCCTCCAGAGCTGTAGCAGCAGTGTCGGTTCCTTCGTGGATCAAGGGATCTGTGGCTTTCCTCGAGGCTTTCACACGAGGCTTTGCCACGAGGCTTTCCCACAGGGCTGTCCCTCGTGCCACGTAGTGTGAGTCGATCCTCGGCTTGAAATTCGAGGCAGTGCAGGGAAAACAGGTTTCCCTGGAATGGACTGAGACATCTGGGGGACTCTTGGAATGGTGGCAAGACCTGGAGTTCCTCTCGCCTTTTCTGTGGAGAGCGCCTCCTCTTGAGATGCGACGGGAACGCCGGGAATTCTTTCCCGACCAGGCAGGGAAAGGATCCCTCCTCTCGAGCTAGTAGGCGGAAACGGGGCTCCTCTGGATTGGGCGGGACTCTCGTGCTCCTCTCGAGTGGAGACGGGTATGTCGGGAACTTCTTGAGTTGCAGCAAGGGTGTGAAGGACCCTTTGGAAGTTCCAGAGGTTAGGTGTGATTAGCCTCGAGACTCCTCAGCGGAAATGGGCCTCATCTCGCCTGGAGGGGAGAACCTCCTGGATTTTCTCGAGTTGCGGCAGGTGCTCTCGACTTCCGACGGGGACCTCAGGGACCCGCTCTGGTGGCCTCAGGAAAGGCCAGTCCCCATGCGAGAAGCTCGGGGGCCTCTTGGGATTCCTCTCCCGTCGATGCCGGGCCTAAGACCTTGTTTGGAGTCGGTGCCGGAACCTGAGGATTCCTCTCCAGTGCTGACATGGATCTTGGGGATTTCTGGAGTCTCCCCAGGGGAGTCAGTCCTCGTCTCGAGTGGGGCATGCACGTGCGCTTTCCTCCCGAGCTGTAGCAGCTTGTCACGCTTCCCTTTGCGTGGATCAAGGATCTGTGGCTTTCCTTCGAGGCTTTCCCATGAGGCTTTCCCAGGCTTTCCACCAGGCTTTCCCACAGGGCTGTCCCACGTGCCACCGTGTGTGAGTCGATCCTCGGCTTGAAAGTCGAGGCAGTGCAGGGAAAACAGGTTTCCCTGGAATGGACTGAGACATCTGGGGGACTCTGGGAATGGTGGCACGACCCTGGAGTTCCTCTCTCCTTTCCTGTGGAGAGCGCCTCCTCTTGAGATGCGACGGGAACGCCGGGAATTCTTTCCCGACCACACAGGGAAAGATCCTTCCTCTCGAGCTATGAGGCGGAAACGGGGCTCCTCTGGATGTGGGCGGGACTCTCGTGCTTCCTCTCGAGTGGAGACGGGTATGTCGGGGAACTTCTTGAGTTGCAGCAAGGATGTGAAGGACGTTTTGGAAGTTCCAGAGGTTAGGTGTGATTAGCCTGGGGACGCCTCAGAGGAAAGGGCCTCATCTCGCCTGGAGGGAGAACCTCCTGGATTTTCTCGAGTTGCGGCAGTGCTCTCGACTTACGGGGACCTCAGGGACCCGCTCTGTGTCCTCAGGAAAGGCCAGTCCCCATGCTAGTTGCTCGGGGCCTCTCGGGATTCTCTCCCGTCGATGCCGGGGCCTAAAACCTTGTTTGGAGTCGGTGCGGAATGTGAGGATTCCTCTCCAGTGCTGACATGGATCTTGGGCTACTTCTGGAGTCTCCCCAGGGAGTCAGTCCTCGTCTCGAGTGGGGGCATGCACGTGCGCTTTCCTCCCGAGCTGTAGCAGCAGTGTCTCGCTTCCCTTCGCGTGAATCAAAGCAACTGTGGTGAGGCTTTGAGGCTTTCTCTCGAGGCTTTCCCACGAGGCTTTCCCACAGGGCTGTCCCACGTGCCACCGTGGTGTGAGTCCATCCTCGGCTTGAAAGTAGAGGCAGTGCAGGGAAAACAGGTTTCCCTGGAATGGACTGAGACATCTGGGGGACTCGGGAATGGTGGCACGACCCTGGAGTTCCTCTCGCCTTTCCTGTGGAGATCGCCTCCTCTTGAGATGCGCCGGGAACACTGGAATTCTTTCCCGACACTGAGGGAAAGGATCCCTCCTCTCGAGCTAGGAGGCGGAAACGGGGCTCCTCTGAATTTGGGCGGGACTCTCGTGCTTCCTCTCGAATGGAGACGGGTATGTTGGGGACTTCTTGAGTTGCAGCAAGGGTGTGAAGGACCCTTTGAAGTTCCAGAGGTTAGGTGTGATTAGCCTTGAGACACCTCAGCGGAAATGCCTCATCTCGCCTGGAAGGGAGAACTCCTGGATTTTCTCAAGTTGCGCAGGTGCTCGACTTAGGACGGGACTCAGGGACCCGCTCTGGTGGCCTCAGGAAAGGCCAGTCCCCATGCGAGTTGCTCGGGGCTCTCGGGATTCCTCTCCCATTGGTGCCGGGCCTAAGACCTTGTGTGGAGTCTGTGCCGGAACCTGAGGATTCCTCTCCAGGGCTGACATGGATCTTGGGGTACTTCTGTAGTCTCCCCAGGGGAGTCAGTCCTGGTCTCGAGTGTGGACATGCAAGTGCGCTTTCCTCCCGAGCTGTAGCAGCAGTGTCACGCTTCCCTTCGCTTGGATCAAGGGATCTGTGGCTTTCCCTCGAGGCTTTCCCATTTTCCCACCAGGCTTTCCACCAGGCTTTCCAACGATGCTTTCCCCAGTGATGTCCCACGTGCCACCGTGGTGTCAGTCGATCCTCGGTTTGAAAGTCGAGGCAGTGCCGGGGAAACAGGCTTCCCTGGAATGGACTGAGACATCTGGGGGACTCTGGGAATGGTGGCACGACCCTGGAGTTCCTCTCGCCTTTCCTGTGGACAGCGCCTCCTCTTGAGATGCGACGGGAACGCCGGGAATTCTTTCCCGACCACGCAGCAAAAGGATCCCTCCTCTCGAACTTGGAGGCAGAAACGGGGCTCCTCTGGATGTGGGCGTGACTCTCGTGCTTCCTCTCGAGTGGAGACGGGTATGTTGGGGAACTTCTTGAGTTGCAGCAAGGGTGTGAAGGATCCTTTGGAATTCCAGAGGTTAGGTGTGTTTAGAGTCGAGACGCCTTAGCGGAAATGGGCCTCATCTCCCCTGGAGGGGAGAATCTCCTGGATTTTTTCGAGTTGCGGTACGTGCTCTCGCCTTACGACGGGGACCGCTGGGACCCGCTCTGGTGGCCTCAGGAAAGGCCAGTCCCCTTGCGAGTTGCTCGGGGGCCTCTCGGGATTCCTCTCCCGTCGATGCCAGGGCCTAAGACCTTGTGTGGAGTCGGTGCCTGCCGGGGTCCAGCCCCGGTGGATCCAGGGAATTCGAAGGGTGGACGGCGTTGGCGTGGAAAGACTTGTTTGTTTATTAATGTAAGATTAGATTAAGAAACTATAGTGTAGTAAGAAGATTAAGTGGAGGAAGAGGGCTGAATAGCTTGGTTTACGCGGAAGGCCAATAAAATTCCAGACAAGGAATTTGCACCATCTACGTTGGGCCACCGGCGCACGCTTGAATATCTAAGGGTGCCTCGCCTTAAGCTCCCTTTCGTGCGGGTCTTAACAGCCGGGGCAAGTAAGTAGACCTGGCGAGCCTCCGCGCCCCAGATGGAGATTCAGCCTGAAGTTAAAGTAAAGAGCAGAGAGAGGGAAGGGGAGAGAAGAAGAGAGAGAGAGAGACATGGGGGAGCCAGAGTCCCAAGAAACCAGGCCGAGAGACTAGTTCGAGAAACTGGCCCCCATCCTTTATTGTTCAGAAGGCCTTTTATACTTTTGATAAAACACGGAGATCAATGGGTAACACAAAATTATGTAGCGTTCACAACCCAGATTCTTTCCGTATATCAGTTTGTATACAAAAGGTCTCAGGTGATTTACATTATCTTTTGGCCAAGAGGCTTGTTAACACTTTTTGGCTCTCTTCCTTAATGAATGTTAATTTTGTTTCCCCTGAAGTGTTTTTTTTTTTTTTAATCTGCATCTCCTTAAAGCATTAAAGTTACATCTCTATAGAACAAAGGTGCAGTGGGATATAACAAAGAAGGTACTTAACTCAAAGATCTAATGTTGCTAATACCAGGTCTACTACTTGTTTTTCTATATACCAACTATATCTAAAAATAAAGGATATGAAAATTTGGCAGCAAGCATTGACCCAAAAAATGAAACCTTTAATCAGTCCTATTCTAAAGATTTTGACTCCTCGGAAGCTCCTACATTCCTAGGATGTTTTAAGCTTCCTGTGCCTCCTGCGGTCAGGAGGCCTCAAACAATCACATGCGCAGCTGTACGAGTCCTGCAGGCAGGCTAGAAAGCCATCGGAGGGTTTTTGGATTGAAACACTCTTTCAAATGCAGAAGACTAAAGCCCTGATTTGACTTTTTCCAGAGAATGTCAGAAGAGTGGAAAAGCAGAGCAGAAAAGCCGGCAGATTTTTGTTGGGGTACGTGCTTAGGAATTTGCAGAGGGGTCCCTGAAGTCTGAGCACGCGCTTGCGTATGTCAGCTTCCTTCCTCATGACCTTGTCACGGGCGGGATTCCTCACAACTGGCTCCCAGCATCTCACCCTTTTTATTTTAAATAATTAATTATTTTATGTTTTAAAATCAGGTGCAGTTCGGTCGCGAGATTCCGAATGCTCTGCCGAAGAATCTAGACAATACAGGGAAGAATGATTACGAGGAGCAAGATTATAAAGAGTAGACAGAATAGTCTTTCCAGAAATGAAGTTAGAGAAAGTGTGGAAAAAGTCATTGGCTTCTCCTGCGGTGGTAAAATCTAATCGGGAGTGTTCCAAGGTCTGAATCTGGTTATGCAGTTTCCCTAAGTCTAAACTAATATCTGAGCTGTTCCAAAACACCTAAAACTTGATTTTTTAACATATTGGGCATTTACACTTGTTGAGTCAATGACCGCTGCCATAGTAACAATAACAGTTATTGTAACACAGCAAGAACATAATTATCATATCAATAAGTTGTTACAGTTACAGGACATCTTTAAAACCACAAAGAGCAGACATTACTTTGAGGAGTTAAACAAGATGAAAACATCCATGGTTCACAAGTTGCTACATTAGGTACGTTAAGTTTTCTGGAATCATTGGTGAAAAGAAGAACATAAGGAGAGGATAGACAAGCCAAAATAGAGTAAATAGAGTCATTTTCTGGTTGGAGTTTGCGCTGCAGCAGCTGTTAGTCCCGCCGGGATCTTGATGTTTCTTTTGCCTCTTCTGCCGGGGGAGCAGCGGCCTTCACCCCGCCCTCTGACACTGGCGCTGTAACGGGGCTGCGAGTGCGGTGCACTGGGTTCCGTCAGTCAGGCTGGCCCCGCCCGCAGCTTTTGGTGCACGGCTGTTTCCCGCGGCGGTGGCGGCAGAGAAGTTCCCTTTTTCTTTTGTGGCGAATCAGTCTGTCCGGGATCCAAATTGACGAATCTGCACCCTGTGGAAAAAATATAAACACTTCCTCGACCCGCAGCAAATTCTGGGTCGGGATCTTTTTGTTATCTGGAGATCTTTTTGCTTTACCAATGGCTTTTTATTTTACTGTTCCAAACGAATCAGCATTTAACTTATTACAAAGAGAACATGTTGTAAAATCTGATGGGGGAAAACTATACTTAATTTCTCCTTTTTTAATTTTTGAATTAACAAAGCACGTGAGGGTAAATGATGCAAGATCTGATCACAAGAATTTCCTATAGCAATCTGCCAATCAGCAAACATTTGAAAAGCATCAAGTTGTTTTTTGTTATATGGAATTACAATTTTTGATGGCTCTTTACTGAACAATTTAATAAATCAGTATGCTTGAATTAATCTTTTAAATTAATATGTCAGTAATTTTTTCTTAGGCAGAGGCCATTGTTCCACCAAGTTGGGATAAGATAAAACTATTTTTTGGGGGGTCATTAGATGGAACCAATGGGCCTTCTTGTCACAAGCATCCTGTAGGTATACATTTTGTGGCAAGAATAATTTAATCTCCTTTTTTGGCAATATTAATCTTAATTAACTGATCATTTAAAGCCTCATTCACTTTAACGAAAGCCAACTGTGTCACACTAGTCAACTTTTTCTTAGAACTGGGATTAGGATTGTTATTTTTTCAGCAATCAAACAAAAGGCTTTAAATCTACAAAAGTCAGTTTTAAATGTGGGCATATCCAATTAATATCACCTAATAATTTTTGGAAATCATTTAAAGTTAGTAAACAATCTCTCAGCAGCTTTAAAAGGACATTATCAGTTTTAAAACTTTTGGCAGACCCAAATATAAGAAGCAAGAAAAGCTTTTTTAATGATCTTTTTATAACCCAAATCTGGTCTATAGCCTTTTAGATGACAAGTAACCATTTAATCTTTGCTTGAATACTTCCAGCAACGGGGAGCTCACTATTCACCAAGGTTTTAAACTCTCTCTCACCTCTTACTCTATAGCATTTTTATCCTGCATACCACCTTTTCTAATCCCACCAACTCCTTTTCAGTAGTATATGTTGTCCAGGAGCTGCGCTAGTCTCTCAGCAATGTAAGAAACGTCTTGTCTATTGTCTAACAGCCATGACATTTTATATCTTTTAAAAAATCTTTTAAAGGCCTAGAAGCTGCAATTTTTTGCACCCAAAAAGCTAGATCTAGATCCTCTGGGGCTTTTTTTGTCTGGTTTTTTCTGTTGGTAATAAGGTAAAAGCAAAAGCTGTGCTATTTTTTAATTTTAATTGCACAGTTTTAGCAGGTGGCATATCAAAACTTCAATTTTTTTTAGTATAATCAGAATTTACTACACAAGACACTACCGAAATTTTTTGAAAAGAAAGCAAGCTATGCCCCAGCACAAGTCTTACAATGTCCTCAGGCAGGGACTAGCCACTGGAATCTGAGTCAGGAGCTATTATTATTAAGGTGGTGGAACTGAGGTCCAGGCCTGAGCTACCTGGGGTTGTTTGGTACGGCTTGTTATCTCTGTTTAGCAAGACATTTTGGCAAAAAATGTTCTATTTGGCCTCAAGAGAAACATTTTGCATTTGTTAAGTCCTTTTTATTACGAATATTTTTCTTTTTTTTTCCTGTTTTTCTTCCTTTTTCTTTTTTTTGTTGGTGAGGCCCCTCCTGAGGGATTTTATGCAAGGAGCAAGCTCTGTTTTAAAAGCTCTTTTGCTCAAAAATATTGTCACTATCGTTTTCAAACTTAAGCAATGTTCTGGGAGGCTTTGGATATAAAGTGGGGAGTTCTTAAGCCCTGGGGAGGGCGCAAGCAGAGGTTGCAGTGGTCGCCTTAAATAAGACAACTCTTTTAAAGGTTTTGGTTTGTGTAGAGGGGGAGGGGGCTCTCCAGGGCGCTCGGCCGCTGCGTCCTATAAGCACCCTCCTTCCTCGGGAGGAAGAGTACAGTCTCTCTCCTTTTGTTTGCCAATGGCAGAAAATATGATCTGCGTAATAGGTGGAGACCCACTACGATCCACTGCTATAGTCTCTCCCATAGGCTATCTAAACTAACAGCCTCATGACGGGGGGTCCAG
>NW_017194335.1:0-9386 GCF_001704415.2 Capra hircus
GGAATCGGGGCTCCTCTGGATGTGGGCGGGACTCTCGTGCTTCCTCTCGAGTGGAGACGGGTTTGTCGGGGAACTTTTGAGTTGTCGCAAGGGTGTTGAAGGACCCTTTGGAAGTTCCAGAGTTTAGGTGTGAATAGCCTCGAGAAACCTCATCGGAAATGGGCCTCATCTCGCCTGGAGAGAACCTTCTGGATTTTCTCGAGTTGCGGCAGGAGCTCTCCGACTTACGACGGGGACCTCAGGGACCCGCTCTGGTGGCCTCAGGAAAGGCCAGTCCCCAGGCGAGTTGCTCGGGAGCCTCTCGGGATTCCACTCCCCGTCGATGCTAGTGCCTAAGTGCTTGTGTGGAGTCAGTGCTGGAACCTGAGGATTCCTCTCCAGTGCTGACATGGATCTTGGGGTACTTCTGGAGTCTCCCCAGGGGAGTCAGTCCTCGTCTCGAGTGGGGGCATGCACGTGCGCTTTTCCTCCCGAGCTGTAGCAGCAGTGTCGGCGCTTCCCTTCGCGTGGATCAAGGGATATGTGGCTTTCCTCGAGGCTTTTCCACGAGGCTTTCCACGAGTCTTTCCCACAGGGTTGTCCCACGTGCCACCGTGGTGTGAGTCGATCCTCAGCTTGAAAGTGGATGCAGTGAAGGGAAATCAGGTTTCCCTGGAATGGACGGAGACATCTGGGGGACTCTGGGAATGGTGGGACGACCCTGGAATTCTTCTCGCCATTCCTGTGGAGAGCGGCCTCCTTTGAGATGCGATGGGAACGCCGGGAATTCTTTTCCAACCACGCAGGGAAAGGATCACTCCTCTCGAGCTAGGAGGTGGAAACGGGGCTCCTCTGGATGTAGGCGGGACTCTCGTGCTTCCTCTTGAGTGGAGACGGGTATGTCGGGGATCTTCTTGAGTTGCAATAAGGGTGTGAAGGACTCTTATGAAGTTCCAGATGTTAGATGTGATTAGCCTCGATTCGCCTCAGCTGAAATGGGCCTTATCTCGCCTGGAGGGGAGAACCTCCTGGATTTTTGCGAGTTGCGGCAGGTGCTCTCGACTTACGACTGGGACCACAGGGACCCGCTCTGGTGGCCTCAGGAAAGGCCAGTCCCCATGCGAGTTGCTCGGGAGCTTCTCGGGATACCTCTCCCGTCGATGCCGTGGCCTAAGACCTTGTGTGGAGTCGGTTGCTGGAATCTGAGGATTCCTCTCCAGTGCTGACATGGATCTTGGGTTACTTCTGGTGTCTCCGCAGGGGAGTAAGTCCTCGGCTCGAGTGGGGGCATGAACCTGCGCTTTCCTTCCGAGCTGTAGAAGCAGTGTCGCGCTTCCCTTCACGTGGATCAAGGGATCTGTGTCTTTCCCTGTAGGCTTTGCCACCAGGCTTTCCCACGATGCTTTACCACAGGGCTGTCCCACGTGCCAACGTGGTGTGAGTCGATCCTCGGCTTGAAAGTTGAGGCAGTGCAGGGAAGACAGGTTTCCCTGGAATGGACGGAGACATCTGGTTGACTCTCGGAATGGTGGCACGACCCTGGAGTTCCTCTCGCCTTTCCTGTGGAGAGCGCCTCCTCTTGAGATGCGACGGGAATGCCGGGAATTCTTTCCTGACCACGCAGGGAAAGGATCCCTCCTCTCGAACTAGGAGACGGAAACGGGGCTCCTCTGGATGTGGGCGGGACTCTCGTGCTTCCTCTCAAGTGGAGACGGGTATGTCGGGGAACTTATTGAGTTGCAGCAAGGGTGTGAAGGACCCATTGGAAGTTCCAGATGTTAGATGTGATTAGCCTCGAGACGCCTCTGCAGAATGGGCCTCATCTCGCCTGGAGAGGAGAACCTTCTGGATTTTCTCGAGTTGCGGCAGGAGCTCTCGCCTTACGGACGGGGACCTCAGGGACCCGCTCTGGTGGCCTGAGGAAAGACCAGTCCCCATGTGAGTTGATCGGGGGCCTCTCGGAATTCCTCTCCCGTCGATGCTGGGGCCTAAGACCTAGTGTGGATTCAGTGCCGGAAGCTGGGGATTCCTCTCCAGTGCTGACATGGATCTTGGGGTACTTCTGGAGTCTCCCCAGGGGAGTCAGTATTCGTCTCGAGTGGGGGCATGCACGTGCGCTATCCTCCCGAACTCTAGCAGCAGTGTCGCGCTTCCCTTCGCGTGGATCAAGGGATCTGTGGCTTTCCCTCGAGGCTTTCCCACGAGGCTTTCCCACGAGGCTTTCCCACGAGGCTTTCCCACAGGGCTGTCCCACGTGCCACCGTGGTGTGAGTCGATCCTCGGCTTGAAATTCGAGGCAGTGCAGGGAAAACAGTTTTCCCTGGAATGGACTGAGACTTCTGGGGGACTCTGGGAATGTGGCACGACCCTGGAGTTCCTCTCGCCTTTCCTGTGGAGAGCGCCTCCTCTTGAGATGCGACGGAAACGCCGGAATTCTTTCCCAAGCACGCAGGGAAAGGATCCCTCCTCTCGAGCTAAGAGGCGGACACGGGGCTCCTCTGGATGTGGGCGGGACTCTAGTGCTTCCTCTCGAGTGGAGACGGGTATGTCGGGGAACTTCTTGAGTTGCAGCAAGGGTGTGAAGGTCCCTTTGGAAGTTCCAGATGTTAGATGTGATTAGCCTCCAGACGCCTTCAGCGGAAATGGGCCTTAACTCGCCTGGAGGGGAGAACCTCCTGGATTTTCTCCAGTTACGGCAGGTGCTCTCGACTTTCGACGGGGACCTCAGGGACCCGCTCTGGTGGCCTCAGCAAAGGCCAGTCCCCATGCGAATTGCACGGGGGCCTCTCGGGAATCCTCTCCCGTCGATGTCGGGGCCTAAGACCTTGTGTGGAGTCGGTGTCGGAACCTGAGGATTCCTCTCCAGTGCTGACATGGACCTTGGGGTATTTCTGGAGTCTCCCCAGGAGAGTGAGTCCTCGACTTGAGTGGGGGCATGCACGTGCCCTTTCCTCCCAAGCTGTAGCAGCAGTATCACGCTTCCCTTCGCGTGGATCAAGGGATCTGTGGCTTTCCCTCGAGGCTTTCCCACGAGGCATTCCTACAGGGCTGTCCCACGTGCCACCATGGTGTGAGTCGATCCTCGCCTTGAAAGTCGAGGCAGTGCAGGGAAAACAGGTTTCCCTGGAATGGAATGAGACATCTGGGGGACTCTGGGAATGGTGGCACGACCCTGGAGTTCCTTTCGCCTTTCCTGTGGAGAGCGCCTCCTCTTGAGATGCGACGGGAACGCCGGGAATTCTTTCCCGAGCACGCAGGGAAAGGATCCATCCTCTCGAGCTAGGAGGCGGAAACGGGGCTCCTCTGGATGTGGGCGGAACTCTCGTGCTTCCTCTCGAGTGGAGACGGGTATGTCGGGGAACTTCTTGAGTTGCAGCAAGGGTTGAAGGAACCTTTGGAAGTTCCAGAGGTTAGGTGTGATTAGCCTCGAGACGCCTCTGCGGAAATGGGCCTCATCTCGCCTGGAGGGGAGAACGTCCTGGATTTTCTCGAGTTGCGGCAGGTGTTCTCGACTTACGACGGGGACCTCAGGGACCCGTTCTTTGGCCTCAGGAAAGGCCAGACCACATGCGAGTTGCTCGTGGGCCTCTCGGGATTCCTCTCCCTTCGATGCCGGGGCCTAAGACCTTGTGTGGAGTCGGTTCCGGAATCTGAGGATTCCTCTCCAGTGATGACATGGATCTTGGGGTACTTCTGAAGTCTCCCCCGGGGAGTCAGTCCTCATCTCGAGTGCTGGCATGCACGTGCGCTTTCCTCCCGAGTTGTGGCAGCAGTGTGGCGCTTCCATTCGCGTGGATCAAGGGATCTGTGGCCTTTCATCGAGGCTTTCCCAGGAGGCTTTCACACGAGGCTTTCCCACGAGGCTTTCCCAAAGGGCTGTCCCACGTGCCACCGTGGTTTTAGTCGATCCTCGGCTTGAAGGTGGAGGCAGTGCAGGTAAAACAGGTTTCCCTGGAATGGACTGAGACATCTGGGGGACTCTGGGAATGGTGGCACGACCCTGGAGTTCCTCTCGCCTTTCCTGTGGAGAGGGCCTGCTCTTGAGATGCGACGGAAACGCCGGGAATTCTTTCCCGAACACGCTGGGAAAGGATCCCTCCTCTCGAGATAGGAGGCGGAAACGGGACTCCTCTGGATGTTGGCGGGACTGTCGTGCATCCTCTCGAGTGGAGACCGGTATGTCGGGAAACTTCTTGAGTTGCAGCAAGGGTGTGAAGGACCCTTTGGTAGTTCCAGAGGTTAGGTGTCATTAGTCTGGAGACGCCTCAGCGGAAATGGGCCTCATCTCGCCTGGAGGGGAGAACCTCGTGGATTTTCTCGAATTGCGGCAGGTGCTCTCGACTTACGACGGGGACCTCAAGGACCCGCTCTGGTGGCCTCAGGAAAGGCCAGTCCCCATGCGAGTTGCTCGTGGGCCTCTCGGGATTCCTCTCCCGTCTATGCCGGGGCCTAAGACCTTGCGTGGAGTCGGTGCCGGAACCTGAGGATTCCTCTGCAGTGCTGATATGGATCTTCGGGTACTTCTGGAGTCTCCCCAGTGGAGACGGTCCTCGTCTCGAGTGGGGGCATGCACGTGCGCTTTCTTCCCGAGCTGTATCAGCAGGGTCACGCTTCCCTTCGCGTGGATCAACGGATCTGTGGCTTTCCCTCCAGGCTTTCCCTCGAGGCTTTCCCACGAGGCTTTCCCACGAGGATTTCCCACAGGGCTGTCCCACGTGCCACCGTGGTGTGATCGATCCTCGGCTTGAAAGTCGAGGCAGTGCAGGGAAAAAAGTTTTCCCTGGAATGGACTGGAGACATCTGGGGGACTCTCGGAATGGTGGCACGACCCTGGTGTTCCTCTCGCCTTTCCTGTGGAGAGCGCCTGCTCTTGAGAAGCGACGGGAACGCCGGGAATTCTTTCCTGAACACGCAGGGAAAGGATCCCTCCTCTCGAGGTAGGAGGCGGAAATGCGACTCCTCTGAATGTGGGTGGGACTCTCGTGCTTCCTCTCGAGTACAGACGGGTATGTCGGGGAACTTCTTGAGTTGCAGCAAGGGTGTGAAGGACCCTTTGGAAGTTCCAGATGTTAGATGTGATTAGCCTCGAGACGGCTCAGCGGAAATGGGCCTCATCTCGCCTGGAGGGGAGAACCTCCTGGATTTTCTCGAGTTGCGGCAGGTGCTCTCGACTTACGACGGGGACCTCAGGGACCCGCTCTGGTGGCATCAGGAAAGGCCAGTTCCCAAGCGAGTTGCTCGGGGCCTCTCGGGATTCCTCTCCTGTCGATGCTGGGGCCTAAGACCTTGTGTGCAGTCAGTGCCGGAACCTGAGGATTCCTCTCCAGTGCTGACATGGATATGGGGTACTTCTGTAGTCTCCCCAGGGGAGTCAGTCTTCGTCTCGAGTGGGGACATGCACGTGCGCTTTCCTCCCGAGCTGTAGCAGCAGTGTCGCGCTTCCCTTCTCGTGGATCAAGGGATCTGTGGCTTTCCCTCGAGGCTTTCCCACGAGGCTTTCCCATAGGGCTGTCCCACGTGCCACCGTGGTGTGAGTCGATCCTCGGCTTGAAAGTCGAGGCAGTGCAGGGAAACCAGTTTTCCCTGGAATGGACTGAGACATCTGGGGGACTCTGGGAATGGTGGCACGACCCTGGAGTTCCTCTCGACTTTCCTGTCGAGAGCGCTTCCTCTTGAGATGCGTACGGGAACTCCGGGAATTCTTTCCCGAGCACGCAGGGAAAGGATCCCTCCTCTCGAGCTAGGAAGCGGAAACGGAGCTCCTCTGGATGTGGGCGGAACTCTCCTGCTTCTTCTAGAGTGGAGACGTGTAAATGGGGGAACTTCCTGAGTTGCAGCGAGGGTGTGAAGGACCCTTTGGAAGTTCCAGAGGTGAGGTGTGATTAGCCTCAAGACGCCTCAGTGGAAATGGGCCTCATGTCGCCTGGAGGGGAGAACCTCCTGGATTTTCTCGAGGTGTGGCAGGTGCTCTCGACTGTACGACGTGGACCTCAGGGACCCACTCTGGTGGCCTCAGGAAAGGCCAGTACCCAAGAGAGTTGCTCGGGGTCCCCTCGAGATTTCTCTCCCGTCGAAGCTGGGGCCTAAGACCTTTTGTGGAGCCAGTGCCGGAACCTGTAGATTCCTCTCCAGTGCTGACATGGATCTTGGGGTAATTCTGGAGTCTCCCCAGGGGAGTCAGTCCTCCTCTCGAGTGGGGGAATGCACGTGTGCTTTCCTCCCGAGCTGTAGCAGCAGTGTCACGCTTCCCTTCGCGTGGATCAAGGGATCTGTGGCTTTCCCTCGAGGCTTTCCCACGAGGCTTTCCCACAGGGCTGTCCCACAGGGCTGTCCCACGTACCACCGTGTCTTAGTCGATCCTCGGCTTGAAAGTCGAGGCAGTGAAGGGAAAACATGTTTCCCTGGAATGGACTGAGACATCTGGGGGACTCTGGGAATGGTGGCACGACTCTGGAGTTCCTCTCGCCTTTCCTGTGGAGAGCGCCTCCTCTTGAGATGCGACAGGAATGCGGGGAATTCTTTCCCCACCACGCAGGGAAAGGATCCCTCCTCTCGAGCTAGGAGGCGGAAATGGGGCTCCTCTGGATGTGGGCGGGACTCTCGTGCTTCCTCTCGAGTGGAGACGGGTATGTCGGGGAACTTCTTGAGTTGCAGCAAGGGTGTGAAGGACCCTTTGGAAGTTCCAGATGTTAGATGTGATTAGCCTCGAGACGGCTCAGCGGAAATGGGCCTCATCTCGGCCTGGAGGGGAGAACCTCCTGGATTTTCTCGAGTTGCGGCAGGTGCTCTCGACTTACGACGGGGACCTCAGGGACCCGCTCTGGTGGCATCAGGAAAGGCCAGTTCCCAAGCGAGTTGCTCGGGGGCCTCTCGGGATTCCTCTCCCGTCGATGCTGGGGCCTAAGACCTTGTGTGCAGTCAGTGCCGGAACCTGAGGATTCCTCTCCAGTGCTGACATGGATATGGGGTACTTCTGTAGTCTCCCCAGGGGAGTCAGTCTTCGTCTCGAGTGGGGACATGCACGTGCGCTTTCCTCCCGAGCTGTAGCAGCAGTGTCGCGCTTCCCTTCTCGTGGATCAAGGGATCTGTGGCTTTCCCTCGAGGCTTTCCCACGAGGCTTTCCCATAGGGCTGTCCCACGTGCCACCGTGCTGTGAGTCGATCCTCGGCTTGAAAGTCGAGGCAGTGCAGGGAAACCAGTTTTCCCTGGAATGGACTGAGATATCTGGGGGACTCTGGGAATGGTGGCACGACCCTGGAATTCCTCTCGACTTTCCTGTCGAGAGCGCTTCCTCTTGAGATGCGACAGGAACTCCGGGAATTCTTTCCCGAGCACGCAGGGAAAGGATCCCTCCTCTCGAGCTAGGAAGCGGAAACGGAGCTCCTCTGGATGTGGGCGGAACTCTCCTGCTTCTTCTAGAGTGGAGACGTGTAAATGGGGGAACTTCCTGAGTTGCAGCGAGGGTGTGAAGGACCCTTTGCAAGTTCCAGACGTGAGGTGTGATTAGCCTCAAGACGCCTCAGCGGAAATGGGCCTCATGTCGCCTGGAGGGGAGAACCTCCTGGATTTTCTCGAGTTGCGGCAGGTGCTCTCGACGTACGACGGGGACCTCAGGGACCCACTCTGGTGGCCTCAGGAAAGGCCAGTACCCAAGAGAGTTGCTCGGGGTCCCCTCGGGATTTCTCTCCCGTCGAAGCTGGGGCCTAAGACCTTGTGTGGAGCCAGTGCCGGAACCTGTAGATTCCTCTCCAGTGCTGACATGGATCTTGGGGTACTTCTGGATACTCCCGAGGGGAGTCAGTCCTCCTCTCGAGTGGGGGAATGCACGTGTGCTTTCCTCCCGAGCTGTAGCAGCAGTGTCACGCTTCCCTTCGCGTGGATCAAGGGATCTGTGGCTTTCCCTCGAGGCTTTCCCACGAGGCTTTCCCACAGGGCTGTCCCACAGGGCTGTCTCACATACCACCGTGTCTTAGTCGATCCTCGGCTTGAAAGTCGAGGCAGTGAAGGGAAAACATGTTTCCCTGGAATGGACTGAGACATCTGGGGGACTCTGGGAATGGTGGCACGACTCTGGAGTTCCTCTCGCCTTTCCTGTGGAGAGCGCCTCCTCTTGAGATGCGACAGGAACGCGGGGAATTCTTTCCCCACCACGCAGGGAAAGGATCCCTCCTCTCGAGCTAGGAGGCGGAAAATGGGGCTCCTCTGGATGTGGGCGGGACTCTCGTGCTTCCTCTCGAGTGGAGACGGGTATGTCGGGGAACTTCTTGAGTTGCAGCAAGGGTGTGAAGGACCCTTTGGAAGTTCCAGATGTTAGATGTGATTAGCCTCGAGACGGCTCAGCGGAAATGGGCCTCATCTCGCCTGGAGGGGAGAACCTCCTGGATTTTCTCCAGTTGCGGCAGGTGCTCTCGACTTACGACGGGGACCTAGGGACCCTCTCTGGTGGCATCAGGAAAGGCCAGTTCCCAAGCGAGTTGCTCGGGGGCCTCTCGGGATTCCTCTCCCGTCGATGCTGGGGCTAAGACCTTGTGTGCAGTCAGTGCCGGAACCTGAGGATTCCTCTCCAGTGCTGACATGGATATGGGGTACTTCTGTAGTCTCCCCAGGGGAGTCAGTCCTCCTCTCGAGTGGGGGCATGCACGTGCGCTTTCCTCCGCGAGCTGTAGCAGCAGTGTCGCGCTTCCCTTCTCGTGGATCAAGGGATCTGTGGCTTCCCATCGAGGCTTTCCCACGAGGCTTTCCCACGAGGCTTTTCCACAGGGCTGTCCCGACGTGCCACCGTGGTGTGAGACGATCCTCGGCTTGAAAATCGAGGCAGAGCAGGGAAAACAGGTTTCCCTGGAATGGACTGAAACATCTGGGGAACTCTGGGAATGGTGGCACAACCCTGGAGTTCCTCTCGCCTTTCCTGTGGAGAACGCCTCCTCTTGAGATGCGACGGGAACACTGGGAATTCTTTCCCGACACGAAGGGAAAGGATCCCTTCTCTCGAGCTAGGAGGCGGAAACGGGTCTCCTCTGGATGTGGGCGGGACTCTCGTGCTTCCTCTCGAGTGGAGACGGGTATGTCGGGGAACTTCTTGAGTTGCAGCAAGGGTGTCAAGGACCCTTTTGGAAGTTCCAGATGTTAGATTGATTAGCCTCCAGAAGCCTCAGTGGAAATGGGCCTCATCTCGCCTGGGGGGAGAACCTCCTGGATTTTCTCGAGTTGCGGCACGTGCTCTCGACTTACGACGGGGACCTCAGGGACCCGCTCTGGTGGCATCAGGAAAGGCCAGTCCCATGCGAGTTGCTCGTGGCATCTCGGGATTCCTCTCCCTTCGATGCTGGGGCCTAAGACCTTGTTTGGAGTCGGTGCCAGAACCTGAGGATTCCTCTCCAGTGCTGACATGGATTTGGGTACTTCTT
>NW_017194336.1:0-9386 GCF_001704415.2 Capra hircus
ACGACCATGGAGTTCCTCTCTCCCTTCCTGTGGAGAGCGCCTCCACCTGAGATGCGACGGGAATGCCGGAAGTTCTTTCCCGACCAAGCAGGGAAAGGATCCCTCATCTCTAGCTAGGAGGATGAAACGGGGCTACTCTGGATGTGGGCAGGACCCTCGTGTTTCCTCTCGAGTGGAGATGGAATGTCGCGGGAACTTCTTGAGTTGCAGCAAGGGTGTGAAGGACCCTTTGGAAGTTCAGAGATTAGATGTAATTAGCAGACACCTCATTGGTGCTTTCCTCCCGAGCTGTAGCAGCAGGGTCACGCTTCCCGTCGTGTGGATCAAGGGATCTGTGGCTTTCCCTGGAGGCTTTCCCACGAGGCTTTCTCACAGGGCTTTCCCTCGTGCCACCGTGGTGTGAGTTGATCCTCAGCGTGAAAGTCGAGGCAGTGCAGGGAAAACAGGTTCCTCTGGATTGGACTGATGCTGGGAGCCAGTATGAGGACTCCCGTCCGTGATAACGTCATGAGGAAGAAAACTGACATAGGCATGGTGTGTTCAGACTTCAGGGACCCCTCTGGAAGTTCCTACGCACATACCCCAACAAAAATCTGCCGGCTTTTTTGCTCTGCTTTTCCACTCTTCTGACATTTTCTGGAAAAAGTCAATTCAGGGCTTTAGTCTTCAGCATTTGAAAGAGTGTTTCAATCCAAAAACCCCTCTGAATGCTTTCTAGCCTGCCTGCAGGACTCGTACAGCTGGGCATGTGATTGTTTGAGGCCTCCTTTCCCCAGGAGGCACAGGAAGCTTAAAGCATCCTAGGAATGTAGGGGCATCCGAGGAGTCAAAATCTTTATAATAGGACTGATTAAAAGTTTCATTTTTTGGGTCAATGCTTGCTGCTAAATTTTCATATCCTTTATTTTTAGATAGAGTTGGTATATTAAAAAAACAAGTAGTAGACCTGGTATTAGGAACATTAGATCTTTGAGTTAAGTACCTTCTTTGTTATAACCCACTGCACCTTTGTTTTATAGAGATGTAACTTTAATGCTTTAAGGAAATGCAGATTAAAGAAAAACACTTCAGAGGAAACAAAATTAACATTCATTAAGGAAGAGAGCCAAAAAGTGTTTAACAAGCCTCTTGGCCAGAAGATAATGTAAATCACCAGAGACCTTTTGTATACAAAATGATGTACAGAAAGAGTCTGGGGTGCAAACGCTACATAATTTTGTGTTACCCATTGAACTCCATGTTTTATCAAAAGTATAAAAGGCTTTATGAACAATAAAGGATGGGGCCAGTTTCTCGGACCAGTTTCTCGAACTAGTCTCTCGGCCTGGTTTCTTGAGACTCAGGCTCCCCCCGTGTCTTTTTCTCTCTTTCTTCTTCTCTCCCTTTCCTTCTCTCTGCTTTTTACTTTAACTTCAGGCTGAATCTCCACCAGGGGCGCGGAGGCTCGCCAGGTCTACTTACTTGCCTGGCTGTTAAGACCTGCACGAAAGGGAGCTTAAGGTGAGGCACCCTTAGATATTCAAGCAGGGGCTGGTGGCCCAACGTAGATGGTGAAAATTCTTTGTCTGGAATTTTATTGGCCTTCCACGTAAACCAAGATATTCAGCCCTTTTCCTCCAGTTAATCTTCTTACTACACTACTAATTTCTTAATCTAATCTTACATTAATAAATAAAAAAGACTTTCCACGACAACGCCGTCCATCCGTCGAATTCCCTGGATCCAGCGGGGCTGGACCCCGGCAGACTGAGATATCTGGGGGACTCTTGGAATGGTGGCATGACCCTGGAGTTCCTCCGCCTTTCCTGTGGAGAGCGCCTCCTCATGAGATGCGACGGGAACACCGGGAATTCTTTCCCGAACATGCCAGGGAAAGGATACCTGACCTCGAGGTATGAGGCGGAAAACGGGGCTCCTCTGGATGTGGGCGGGATTCTCGTGCTTCCTCTCGAGTGGAGTCAGGTATGTCGGGGAACTTCTTGAGTTGCAGCAAGGGTGTGAAGGACCCTTTGGAAGTTCCAGATGTTAGGTATGGTTAGCCTCGAGACGCCTCAGAGGAAAAGGGCCTCATCTCGCCTGGAGGGGAGAACCTCCTGGATTTTCTCGAGTTGCGGCAGGTGCTCTTGACTTACTACGGGGACCTCAGGGAACCGCTCTGGTGGCCTCAGGAAAGGCCAGTCCCCATGCGAGTTGCTCTGGGGCCTCTCGGGAATTCCTCTCCCGTCGATGCCGGGGCCTAAGACCCTGTGTGGAGTCGGTGCCAGAACCTGAGGTTTCCTCTCCAGTGCTGACATGGATCTTGGGGTACTTCTGAAGTCTCCCCAGGGGAGTTAGTCGTCGTCTTGTGTGGGGGCATGAACGTGCGCTTTCCTCCCGAGCTGTAGCAGCAGTGCAACGCTTCCCTTCGCGTGGATCAAGGGATCTGTGGCTTTCCCTCGAGGCTTTCCCACGAGGCTTTCCCACAGTGCTGTCCCATGTGCCATCGTGGTGTGAGTCGATCCTCGGCTAGAAATTCGAGGCAGTGCAGGGAAATCAGGTTTCCCTGAAATGGACTAAGACATCTGGGGGACTCTGGGAATGGTGGCACGACCCTGGAGTTCCTCTCGCCTTTCCTGTGGAGAGCACCTCCTCTTGAGATGCGACAGGCAACGCCCGGAATTCTTTCCCGACCACGCAGGGAAAGGATCCCTCCTCTCGAGCTAGGAGGCGGAAACGGGGCTCCTCTGGATGTGGGCCGGTCTCTGGTGCTTCCTCTCGAGTGGAGACGGGTATGTCGGGGAACTTCTTGAGTTGCAGCAAGGGTGTGAAGGGTCCTTTGGAAGTTCCAAAGGTTAGGTGTGATTAGCCTCGAGACGCCTCAGCGGAAATGGGCCTCATCTCGCCTGGAGGGGAGAACCTCCTGGATGTTCTCAAGTTGCGGCAGGTGCTCTCGACTTACGACGGGGACCTCAGGGACCCGCTCTGGTGGCCTCAGGAAAGGCCAGTCCCCAAGCGAGTTGCTCGGGGGCCTCTCGGGATTCTTCTCCCGTCGATGCCGGGGCCTAAAACCTTGTGTGGAGACGGTGCCGGAAACTGAGGATTCCTCTCCAGTGCTGACATGGATCTTGGGGTATTTCTGGAGTCTCCCCAGGGGAGTCAGTCCTCGTCTCGAGTGGGGGCATGCACGTGCGCTTTCCTCCCGAGCTGTAGCAGCAGTGTCACGCTTCCCTTCGCCTGGATCAAGGGATCTGTGCCTTTCCCTTGAGGCTCTCCCACGAGGCTTTCCCAGAAGGCTTTCTCACAGGGCTGTCCCACGTGCCACCGTGGTGTGAGTCGATCCTCGGCTTGAAAGTCGCGGCAATCGAGGGAAAACAGATTTCCCTGGAATGGACTTAGACATCTGCGGGACTCTGGGAATGGTGGCAAGACCCGGGAGTTCCTCTCGCCTTCCAGTGGAGAGCGCCTCCTCTTGAGATGCGACGGGAATGCCGGGAATTCTTTCCCGACCACGCAGGGAAAGGATCCCTCCTCTCGAGCTAGGAGGCGGAAACGGGGCTCCTCTGGATGTGGGCGGGCTCTCGTGCTTACTCTGGAGTAGAGACGGGAATGTCGGGGAACTTCTTGAGTTGCAGCAAGGGTGTGAAGGACCCTTTGGAAGTTCCAGAGGTTAGGTGTGATTAGCCTCGAGACGCCTCAGCGGAAATGGGCCTCATCTCGCCTGGAGGGGACAACCTCCTGGATTGTTTCTAGTTGCGGCAGGTCCTCTCGTCTTACGACGGAGACCTCAGGGACCCGCTCTGGTGGCCTCAGGAAAGGCCAGTCCCCATGCGAGTTGCTCGGGGGCCTCTCGGGATTTCTCTGCCGTCCATGCCGGGGCTTAAGACCTTGTGTGGAGTCGGAGCCGGAACGTGAGGATTACTCTCCAGTGCTGACATGGATCTTGGGGTACCTCCGGAGTCTCCCCAGGGGAGTCAGTCCTCGTCTCAAGTAGGGGCATGCACGTGTGCTTTCCTCCCGAATTGCAGCAGCAGTGTCACGCTTCCCCTTCCCGAGGATCAAGGGATCAGTGGCTTTCCCTCGGGGCTTTCCCATGAGGCTTTCACACGAGGCTTTCCCACAGGGCTGTCCCACGTGCCACCGTGGTGTGAGTCGATCCTCGGCTTGAAAGTTGAGGCAGTGCAGGGAAAACAGGTTTCCCTGGAATGGACTGAGATATCTGGGGCACTCTGGGAATGGTGGCACCACCCTGGAGTTCCTCTCGCCTTTCCTGTGGAGAGCGCCTCTTTTTGAGATGCGACGGGAACGCCGGGAATTCTTTCCCGACCACGCAGGGAACGGATCCCTGCTCTCGAGCTAGGAGGTGGAAACGGGGCTCCTCTGGATGTGGGCGGGACTCTCGTGCTTCCTCTCGAGTGGAGATGGGTTTATCTGGGAACTTCTTAAGTTGCAGCAGGGGTGTGAAGGACCCTTTGGAAGTTTCAGAGGTTATGTGTGATTAGCCTTGAGACGCCCTCAGCGGAAATGGGCCTCATCACGCCTGGAGGTGAGAACCTCCTGGATTTTCTCGAGTTGCGGCAGGTGCTCTCAACTTACAAAGGGCACAATAGGGACCCGCTCTGTTGGCCTTAGGAAAGGCCAGTCCCCATGCGAGTTGCTCGGGGGCCTCTCGGGATTCCTCTCCCGACGATGCCGGGGCCTAAGACCTTGTGTGGAGTCGGTGCTGGAACCTGAGGATTCCTCTCCAGTGCTGACATGGATCTTGGGGTACTTCTGGAGTCTCCCCAGGGGAGTCAGTCCTGGTCTCGAGTTTGGGTATGCACGTGCCGCTTTCCTCCCGAGCTCTAGCAGCATTGTCACGCTTCCCTTCGCGTGGAACAAGGGATCAGTGGCTTTCCCTCGAGGGCTTTACCACGACGCTTTCCACGAGGCTTTCCCACAGGGCTTTCCCTCGTGCAACCGTGGTGTGAGTCGATCCTCGGCTTGAAAGTGGAGGCAGTGCCAGGAAAACAGTTTTCCCTGGAATGGACTGAGACATCTTGGGGACTCTGGGAATGGTGGCACGACCCTGGAGTTCCTCTCGCCTTTCCTGTGGAGAGCGCCTCCTCTTGAGATGCGCCAGGAACGCCAGGAATTCTTTCCTGTCTACGCAGGGAAAGGATCCCTCCTCTCGAGCTAGGAGGCGGAAACGGGGCTCCTCTGGATGTGGGCGGGTCTCTGGTGCTTCCTCTCGTGTGGAGACGGGTATGTCGGTGAACTTCTTGAGTTGCAGCAAGGGTGTGATGGACCCTTTGGAAGTTCCAGAGGTTAGGTGTGATTAGACTCGAGACGCCTCAGCGGAAATGGGCCTCATCTCGCCTGCAGGGGAGAACCTCCTCGGATTTTCTCGAGTTTCAGCAGGTGCTCTCCAGTTACGACCGGGACTTATGTAACCCGCTCTGGTCCACTCAGGAAATGCCAGTCGACTTGCGAGTTGCTAAGGGGCCTCTCGGGATTCCTCTCCGGTCGATGACGGGGCCTAAGACCTTGTTTGGAGTCGGTGCCCGAACCTGAGGTTTCCTCTCCAGTGCTAACATGGATCTTGGGGTACTACTGGAGTCTCCACAGGGGAGTCATCTTCGTCTCCAATGGGGGCATGCGCGTGCGCTTTTCTCCCGAGCATTAGGAGCAGAGTCAATTTTCCCGTTGGGTTGATCAAGGGGTTTCTTGTTTTCCCTCGAGGCTTTCCCACGAGGCTTTCCCACAGGGCTGTCCCACGTGCCACCATCGTGTGTGTCGGTCCTCCGCGTGAACGTCGAGGCAGTGCAGGGTAAACAAGTTCCTCTGGAAAGGACTGAGACATCTGGGGGACTCTTGGAATGGTGGAACGACCCTGGAGTTCCTCTCACCTTTCTTGTGGAGCGTGCCTCCTCTTGAGATGCGACAGGTACGACAGGAATTCTTTCCCGGCCAATCAGGGAAAGGATCCCTCACATTGAGCTAGGAGGGGGAATTGGGGCTCCTCTGGATGTGGGTGGTACCCTGGTGATTCCTATGTAGTGGCGACGGGTCTCTCGTGGAACTTCTTGAGTTGCAGCTATGGTGTGAAGGACCCTTTGGAAGTTCCAGAGGTTAGGTGTGATTAGCCTCGAGACGTCTCAGTGGAAATGGGCTTCATCTCGCCTGAAGGGGAGAATCTCCTTCATTTTCTCGAGTTGTGGCAGGTGCTCTCGACTTACGACGGGGACCTCAGGGACCCGTTCTGTTGGCCTTAGGAAAGACCAGTTCCCATGTGAGTTGCTAGAGGGCCTCTCGGGATTCCTCACCGGTAGATGCCGGGGCCCAAGACCTTGTGTGGAGTGGGGGCCAGAACCTGAGTATTCCTCTCCAGTGCTGACATGTTTTTGGGATACTTCTGAAGTCTCCCAAGGGGAATCAGTCCTCGTCTCGAGTGGGGGCATGCGCATGCCCCTTCCTCCCGAGCTGTAGCAGCAGTGTCATGCTTCCCGTCGCGTGGATCAATGGATCTGTGGCTTTTCCTCTAGGCTTTTCCTAGAGGCTTTCCCACGAGGCTTTCCCACAGGGCTGTCCCCCGTGCCACCGTGGTGTGAGGCGATCCTCGGCATGAAAGTTTAGGCACTCTGTAAAAACAAGATCCTCTGGAATGGACTGAGACATCTGGGGACGCTTGAAATGGTGGCACGACCATGGAGTTCCTCTCGCCTTTCCTGTGGAGAGCGCCTCCTCTTGAGATGCGACGAGAACGCCGGGAATTCTTTCCCGACCTCGAAGGGAAAGGATCCCTCCTCTCGAGCTATGAGGCGGAAACGGGGCTCCTCTGGATGTGGGCGGAACTATCGTGCTTCCTCTTAAGTGCAGACGGGTATGTCGGGGAACTTCTTGATTTGCAGCAAGGGTGTGAAGGACCCTTTGGAAGTTCCAGAGTTTAAGTGTGCTTAGCCTTGAGATGTGTCAGCGGAAATAGGCTTCATTTTGCCTGG
The DNA here is from genome assembly GCF_001704415.2 of Capra hircus. Lineage (NCBI taxonomy): Eukaryota > Metazoa > Chordata > Mammalia > Artiodactyla > Bovidae > Capra > Capra hircus. The sequence goes on from NW_017194336.1 coordinate 6,957, forward strand.
AGGGGAGAACATCCTTGATTTTCTCCAGTTGCGGCAGGTGCTCTCGACTTACAATGGGGACCGCAGGGACCCGCTCTGGTGGCCTCAGGAAAGGCCAGTCAAGATCCAAGACAACATTGGAGAGGGAGAGACATCACGAGAGGCTCCCGAGCAACTCGCATGGGGACTGGCCTTTCCTGAGGCCACCAAAGCGGGTCCCTGAGGTCCCCGTCGTAAGTCGAGAGCACCTGGCGCAACTCGAGAAAATCCAGGAGGTTCTCCCCTCCAGGCGAGATGAGACCCATTTGCGCTGAGGCATCTCGAGGCTAATCACACCTAACCTCTGGAACTTCCAAAGGGCCTTCACACCATTGCTGCAACTCAAGAAGTTCCCCGACATACCCGTTTCCACTCGAAAGGAAGCACGAGAGTCCCGCCCACAACCAGAAGAGCCCCGTTTCAGCCTCATAGCTCGAGAGGAGGGATCCTTTCCCTGCGTGGTCGGGAAAGAATTCCGGAGTTCCCTTCGCATCTCAAGAAGAGGCGCTCTCCACAGGAAAGGCGAGAGGAACTCCAGGGTCGTGCCACCATTCCCTGAGTCCCCAGATGTCTCAGTCCATTCCAGGGAAACCTGTTTTCCCTGCACTGCCTTGACTTTCAAGCCGATGATCGACCTACACCACGGTGGCACGAGGGACAGCCCTGTTGGAAAGCCTCGAGGTAAAGCCTCGTGGGAAAGCCTCGAGGGAAAGACACAGATCCCTTGATCCTCGCAAAGGGAATCGTGACACTGCGGCTACAGCTCGGGAGGAAAGCCCACGTGCATGCCCCACTCGAGACGAGGACTGACTCCCCTGGGGAGACTCCAGAAGTCCCCCAAGACCCATGTCATACGGGAGAGGAATCCTCAGGTTCCGCCCAAATCCACACAAGGTCTTAGTCCACGGCATCGACAGGAGAGGAATCCCGAGAGGGCCCCCGAGCAACTCGCATGTGGACTGGCCTTTCTCTGAGGCCACCAGAGCGGGTCCCTGAGGTCCCCGTCGTAAGTCCAGAGCACCTGCCGCCACTCGAGAAAAACCAGGAGGTTCTCCCCTCCATTCTAGATGAGGCCCATTTCCGGTGAGGGTCTCGAGGCTAATCACACCTAACTTCTGGAACTTCCAAAGGGTCCTTCACACCCTTGCTGCAACTCAAGAAGTTCCGAGACATACCCGTCTCCACTCGAGAGAAAGCACGATTGTCCCGCCCACATCCAGAGGAGCCCCGTTTCCGCCTCCTAGCTCGAGAGGGGATCCTTTCCCTGCGTGGTCGGGGAAAGAATTTCCAGCGTTCCCGTCGCATCTCAAGAGGAGCCGCTCACCACAGGAAAGGCGAGAGGAACTCCAGGGTGGTGCCACCATTCCCAGAGTCCCCCAGATTTCTCAGTCCATTCCAGGGAAACCTGTTTCCCTGCACTGCCTCGACTTTCAATCCGAGGAACGACTCACACCACGGTGGCACGTGGGACAGCCCTGTGGGAATTCCTCATGAAAAAGCATCGTGGGAAAGCCTCCAGATAAAGCCACAGATCCCTGGATCCTCGAGAAGGGAAGCGTGACACTGCTGCTACAGCTCTGGAGGAAAGTGCACATACATGCCCCCAATAGAGATGAGGACTGACTCACCTGGGAGACTCCAGAAGTACCCCAAGAATCATGTAAGCACTGGAGAGTTATTCTCAGGTTCCGGCACCGACTCCACACAAGGTATAAGGCGCCAGCATCGACGGGAGAGGAATTCCGAGATGCCCCCAAACAACTCGCATGGGGACTGGCCTTTCCTGAGGAAACCAGAGCGGGTCCCTGAGGTCCCCATCGTAAGTCGAGAGCACCTGCCGCAACTCGAAAAATCCAGGAGGTTCTCCCCTCCAGGCGAGATGAGGCCCATTTCCGCTGAGGCGTCTCGAGGCTAATCACACCTAACCTCTGGAACTTCCAAAGGGTCCTTCACACCCTTGCTGCAACTCAAGAAGTTCCCCGACATACCCGTCTCCACTCGAGAGGAAGCATGAGAGTCCCGCCCACATCCAGAGGAGCCCGTTTCCGCTTCTAGCTCGAAATGAGGGGTCCTTTCCCTGCGTGGTCGGGAAAGATTTCCCGGCGTTCCCGTCGCATCTCAAGAGGAGGCGCTCTCCACAGGAAAGGCGAGAGGGACTCCAGGGTCGTGCCACCATTCCAGAGTCCCCCAGATTCTCAGTCCATTCCAGGGAAACCTGTTTTCCCTGCACTGCCTCGACTTTCAAGCCGACGATCGACCTACACCACGGTGGCACGAGGGACAGCCCTGTTGGAAAGCCTCGAGGTAAAGCCTCGGGAAAGCCTCGAGGGAAAGCCACAGATCCCTTGATCACGCAAAGGAAGCGTGACACTGCGGCTACAGCTCGGGAGGAAAGCCCACATGCATGCCCCA
>NW_017194337.1:0-9386 GCF_001704415.2 Capra hircus
CAGGCTAGAAAGCCATCGGAGGGGTTTTTGGATTGAAACACTCTTTCAAATGCAGAAGACTAAAGCCTGATTTGACTTTTTCCAGAAAACGTCAGAAGAGTGGAAAAGCAGAGCACAAAAGCCGGCAGATTTTTGTTGGGTACGTGCTTAGGAATTTGCAGAGGGGTCCCTGAAGTCTGAGCACGCCTTGCGTATGTCAGCTTCCTTCCTCATGACCTTGTCACGGGCGGGATTCCTCACACTGGCTCCAGCATCTCACCCTGTTTTATTTTAAATAATTAATCATTTATGTTTAAAATCAGGTGCAGTTCTGTCGCGAGATTCCGAATGCTCTGCCGAAGAATCTAGACAATACAGGGAAGAATGATTATGAGGAGCAAGATTATAAAGAGTAGACAGAATAGTCTTTCCAGAAATGAAGTTAGAGAAAGAGTGGAAAAAGTCATTGGCTTCTCCTGAGGTGGTAAAATCTAATCGGGAGTGTTCCAAGGTCTGAATCTGGTTATGCAGTTTCCCTAAGTCTAAACTAATATCTGAGCTGTTCCAAAACACCTAAAACTTGATTTTTTAACATATTGGGCATTTACACTTGTTGAGTCAATGACCGCTGCATAGTAACAATAACAGTTATTGTAACACAGCAAGAACATAATTATCATATCAATAAGTTGTTACAGTTACAGGACATCTTTAAAACCACAAAAGAGCAGACATTACTTTGAGGAGTTAAACAAGATGAAAACATCCATGGTTGACAAGTCGCTACATTAGGTACGTTAAGTTTTCTGGAATCATTGGTGAAAAGAAGAACATAAGGAGAGGATAGACAAGCCAAAATAGAGTAAATAGAGTCATTTTCTGGTTGGAGTTTGCGCTGCAGCAGCTGTTAGTCCCGCCGGGATCTTGATGTTTCTTTTGCCTCTTCTGCCGGTGGAGCAGCGGCCTTCACCCCGCCCTCTGACACTGGCGCTGTAACGGGGCTGCGAGTGCGGTGCACTGGGTTCCGTCAGTCAGGCTGGCCCCGCCCGCAGCTTTTGGTGCACGGCTGTTTCCGCGCGGCGGTGGGCGGCAGAGAAGTTCCCTTTTTCTTTTGTGGCGAATCAGTCTGTCCGGGATCCAAATTGACGAATCTGCACCCTGTGGAAAAAATATAAACACTTCCTCGACCCGCAGCAAATTCTGGGTCGGGATCTTTTTGTTTATCTGGAGATCTTTTTGCTTTACCAATGGCTTTTTATTTTACTGTTCCAAACGAATCAGCATTTAACTTATTACAAAGAGAACATGTTGTAAAATCTGATGGGGGAAAACTATACTTAATTTCTCCTTTTTTAATTTTGAATTAACAAAGCACGTGAGGGTAAATGATGCAAGATCTGATCACAAGAATTTCCTATAGCAATCTGCCAATCATCAAACATTTGAAAAGCATCAAGTTGGTTTTTGTTATATGGAATTACAATTTTTGATGCTCTTTACTAAACAATTTAATAAATCAGTATGCTTGAATTAATCTTTTAAATTAATATGGCAGTAATTTTTTTCTTAGGCAGAGGCCATTGTTCCCAAGTTGGGATAAGATAAAACTATTTTTTGGGGGTCATTAGATGGAACCAATGGGCCTTCTTGTCACAAGCATCCTGTAGGTATACATTTTGTGGCAAGAATAATTTAATCTCCTTTTTTGGCAATATTAATCTTAATTAACTGATCATTTAAAGCCTCATTCACTTTAAACGAAAGCCAACTGTGTCACACTAGTCAACTTTTTCTTAGAACTGGGATTAGGATTGTTTTTTTTTCAGCAATCAAACAAAAGGCTTTAAATCTACAAAAGTCAGTTTTTAAATGTGGGCATATCCAATTAATATCACTAATAATTTTTGGAAATCATTTAAAGTTAGTAAACAATCTCTCAGCAGCTTTAAAAGGACATTATCAGTTTTAAAACTTTTGCAGACCCAAATATAGAAGCAAGAAAAGCTTTTTTAATGATCTTTTTATAACCCAAATCTGGTCTATAGCCTTTTAGATGACAAGTAGCCATTTAATCTTTGCTTGAATACTTCCAGCAACGGGGCTCACTATTCACCAAGGTTTTAAACTCTCTCTCACCTCTTACCTCTATAGCATTTTTAATCCTGCATACCACCTTTTCTAATCCCACCAACTCCTTTTCAGTAGTATATGTTGGCCAGGAGCTGCGCTAGTCTCTCAGCAATCTAAGAAACGTCTTGTCTATTGTCTAACAGCCATGACATTTTATATCTTTAAAAAATCTTTTAAAGCCAAGAAGCTGCAATTTTTTTGCACCCAAAAAGCTAGATCTAGATCCTCTGGGGCTTTTTTGTCTGGTTTTTCTGTCTGGTAATAAGGTAAAAGCAAAAGCTGTGCTATTTTTTAATTTTAATTACACAGTTTTAGCAGGTGGCGATATCAAAACTTCAATTTTTTAGTATAATCAGATTTACTACACAAGAACTACCGAAATTTTTTGAAAAGAAAGCAAGCTATGCCCCAGCACAAGTCTTACAATGTCCTCAGGAAGGGGACTAGCCACTGGAATCTGAGTCAGGAGGCTATTATTATTAAGGTGGTGAACTGAGGTCCAGGCCTGAGCTACCTGGGGTTGTTTGGCACGGCTTGTTATCTCTGTTTAGCAAGACATTTTGGCAAAAAATGTTCTATTTGGCCTCAGAGAAACATTTTGCATTTGTAAAGTCCTTTTTATTACGAATATTTTTCTTTTTTTCCTGTTTTTCTTCCTTTTTCTTTTTTTTGTTGGGTGAGGCCCCTCCTGAGGGATTTTATGCAAGGAGCAAGCTCTGTTTTAAAAGCTCTTTTGCTCAAAAATATTGTCACTATCGTTTTCAAACTTAAGCAATGTTCTGGGAGGCTTGGATATAAAGTGGGGAGTTCTTAAGCCTGGGGAGGCGCAAGCAGAGGTTGCAGTGGTCGCCTTAAATAAGACAACTCTTTTAAAGGTTTGGTTTGTGTAGAGGGGGAGGGGCTCTTCAGGGCGCTCGGCCGCTGCGTCCTATAAGCACCCTCCTTCCTCGGGAGGAAGAGTACAGTCTCTCTCCTTTTGTTTGGCCAATGGCAGAAAATATGATCTGCGTAATAGGTGGAGACCCACTACGATCCACTGCTATAGTCTCTCCCATAGGCTATCTAACTAACAGCCTCATGACGGGGGTCCAGAACATTTGTAATAATATTTTACAGAGCAAAAGCTTTTACAGGCCCATGCAAAGTATAATTAGTTTTTAGCTGTTTTATTACCTTTATCCAAGTATCTAAATCTCTTTTCTGGAAAACCAAGGACATTGGTCTCGTAACACGAGCCTTTTAATCTTTAATTTGTCTTTTTTGTTTAACAGTTACAAAATTACTTGTATAAAGAGGTGTCATTGTTTTGAGTCATTGTTACCCGTGTCAGAAAATTAAGAGTTATAGAAAAGTCTGCCTTGACAAAAAGGTTTTACCTTAGCCAAGGGGGTTTTGTTTTAAAACCCTAAGATAGCAGGTTTCTTTTCAACCTCTAGAGCACCAGGTTTCTCTTAAACCCTTGAACACTTCCCACTCGTCCTCACCCTGTCTATCCTACAGGGGGGTCCGTGGCACCCTGAGTGGGGTCCTAGCCGTCCCGAACAACTCAACACTGGGGGAGTACCCGAAAGTACTCCGGGGGGAGTGATTAAGTCACTCCGGGGGGAGCAACAGAGAGTGCTCCGGGGGAGCAACAGAGAGTGCTCCGGGGGAGCTTCTGCTCCGAGGAACCTACCTTTGAATAGCCTGTTCCGGGCACCACTTGCTGGGGTCCAGCCCCGGTGGATCCAGGGAATTCGAAGGGTGGACGGCGTTGGCGTGGAAAGACTTGTTTGTTTATTAATGTAAGATTAGATTAAGAAACTATAGTGTAGTAAGAAGATTATGTGGAGGAAGAGGGCTGAATAGCTTGGTTTATGCGGAAGGCCAATAAAATTCCAGACAAGGAATTTGCACCATCTACGTTGGGCACCGGCGCACGCTTGAATATCTAAGGGTGCCTCGCCTTAAGCTCCCTTTCGTGCGGGTCTTAACAGCTGGGCAAGTAAGTAGACCTGGCGAGCCTCCGCGCCCAGATGGAGATTCAGCCTGAAGTTAAAGTAAAGAGCAGAGAGAGGGAAGGGAGAGAAGAAGAGAGAGAGAGAGACATGGGGGGAGCCAGAGTCCAAGAAACAGGCCGAGAGACTAGTTCGAGAAACTGGCCCCATCCTTTATTGTTCAGAAGGCCTTTTATACTTTTGATAAAACACGGAGATCATTGGGTAACACAAAATTATGTAGCGTTCGCCACCCAGATTCTTTCCATATATCATTTTGTATACAAAAGGTCTCAGGTGATTTACATTATCTTTTGGCCAAGAGGCTTGTTAACACTTTTTGGCTCTCTTCCTTAATGAATGTTAATTTTGTTTCCCCTGAAGTGTTTTTTTTTTTAAATCTGCATCTCCTTAAAGCATTAAAGTTACATCTCTATAGAACAAAGATGCAGTGGGATATAACAAAGAAGGTACTTAACTCAAAGATCTAATGTTGCTAATACCAGGTCTACTACTTGTTTTTCTATATACCAACTATATCTAAAAATAAAGGATATGAAAATTTGGCAGCAAGCATTGACCCAAAAAATGAAACCTTTAATCAGTCCTATTCTAAAGATTTTGACTCCTCGGAAGCTCCTACATTCCTAGGATGTTTTAAGCTTTCTGTGCCTCCTGCGGTCAGGAGGCCTCAAACAATCACATGCGCAGCTGCACGAGTCGTGCAGGCAGGCTAGAAAGCCATCGGAGGGGTTTTTGGATTGAAACACTCTTTCAAATGCAGAAGACTAAAGCCCTGAATTGACTTTTTCCAGAAAATGTCAGAAGAGTGGAAAAGCAGAGCACAAAAGCCGGCAGATTTTTGTTGGGGTACGTGCTTAGGAATTTGCAGAGGGGTCCCTGAAGTCTGAGCACGCCTTGCGTATGTCAGCTTCCTTCCTCATGACCTTGTACGGGCGGGATTCCTCACACTGGCTCCCAGCAGGTGCCGGACCCTGAGGATTCCTCTCCAGTGCTGACATGGATCTTGGGGTACTTCTGGAGTCTCCCAGGGGAGTCAGTCCTCGTCTCGAGTGGGGGCATGAACGTGCGGTTTCCTCTCGAGCTGTAGCAGCAGAGTCAGCCTTCCCTTCGCGTGGATCAAGGGATCTGTGGCTTTCCCTTTGAGGCTTTCCCACGAGGCTTTCCCACAGGGGCTGTACCACGTGCCACCGTGGTGTGAGTCGATCCTCGGCTTGAAGGTCGAGGCAGTGCAGGGAAAACAGGTTTCCCTGGAATGGACTGAGACATCTGGGGAGTGTGGGAACGGTGGCACGAACCTGGAGTTCCTCTCCCGTTTCAAGTGGAGAGCGCCTCCTCTTGAGATGCGACGGGAACGCTGGGAATACTTTCCCGAACACGCAGGGAAAGGATCCCTCCTCTAGAGCTATGAGGCGGAAACGGGGCTCCTCTGTATGTGGGCGGGACTCTCGTCCTTCTTCTCGAGTGGAGTCGGGTATGACGGGGAACTTCTTGAGTTGCAGCAAGGGTGTGAAGGACCCTTGGGAAATTCCAGCGTTTAGGTGTGATTAGCCTCGAGGAGCCTCATCGGAAAAGGGCCTCATCTCACCTGGAGGGGAGAACCTCCTGGATTTTCAAGAGTTGCGGCCGGTGCTCTCGACTTACCACGGGGACCTCAGGGACCCGCTCTGGGGGCCTCAGGAAAGGCCAGTCCCTTGCGAGTTGCTCGGGGCCTCTCGGGGCCTCTCGGGTTTCCTCTCCTGTCGATTCTGGGGCCTAAAACCTTGTGTGGAGTCAGCGCCGGAACCTGAGAATTCCTCTTCAGTGCTGACATGGATCTTGGGGTACTTCTGGAGTCTCCCCATGGGAGTCAGTCCTTTTCTCGAGTGGGGCATGCACGTGCGCATTCCTCCCGAGCTGTAGCAGCAGTGTCACGCTTCCCTTCGCGGGGATCAAGGGATCAGGGGCTTTCCCTCTAGGCTTTCCCACGAGGCTTTCCCAAGAGGCTTTCCCACACGGCCGTCCACGTGCCACCGTGGTGTGAGTCGATCCTCGGCTTGAAAGTCGAGGCAGTGCAGGGAAAACAGGTTTCCCTGGAATGGACTGACACATCTGGGGGACTCTGGGAATGTGGCACGACCCTGGAGTTCCTCTCGCCTTTCCTGTGGAGAGCGCCTCCTCTTGAGATGCGAGGGAAACGCCGGGAATTCTTTCCCGACCACGAGGGAAATGATACCTCCTCTCGAGCTAGGAGGCGGAAAAGGGGCTCCTCTGGATGTGGGCGGGACTCTCGTGCTTCCTCTCGAATGGAGACGGGTATGTCGGGGAACTTCTTGAGTTGCAGCAAGGGTGTGAAGGACCCTTTGGAAGTTCCAGAGGTCAGGTGTGATAAGCCTCGAGTCGCCTCTGCAGAAATGGGCCTCATCTCGCCTGGAGGGGAGAACCTCCTGGATTTTCTCGAGTTGCGTCAGGTGCTCTCGACTTACGACAGGGACCTCAGAGACCCGCTCTGGTGGCCTCAGGAAAGACCAGTCCCCATGCGAGTTACTCAGGGCCCTCTCGGGGTTCCTCTCCCGTCGATGCCAGGGCCTAAGACCTTGTGTGGAGTCGGTGCCGGAACCTGAGGATTCCTTTGTAGTGCTGACAAGGATCTTGGGGTACTTCTCCAGTCTCCCCACGGGAGTCAGTCCTCATCTCGAGTGGGGGCATGCACGTGCGCTTTCCTCCCGAGCTGTAGCAGCAGTGTCACGCTTCCCTTCGCGTGGATCAAGGTATCTGCGGCTTTCCCTCGAGGCTTTCCCACGAGTCTTTTCCACGAGGCTTTCCCACGAGACTTTCCCAAACGGCTGTCCCACGTGCCACCGTGTTGTTTGTCGATCCTAGGCTAGAAAGTTGAGGCAGTGCAGGAGAAACAGGTTTCCATGGAATGGACTGAGACATCTGGGGGCCTCTGGGAATGGGTGCACGAATCTGGAGTTCCTCTCGCCTTTCCTGTGGAGAGCGCCTCCTCTTGAGATGAGATGGGAACTCCGGGAGTACTTGACCGACCACTCAGTGAAAGGATCCCTCCTCTCGAGCTAGGAGGCAGTAACGGGGCTCCTCTGGATGTGGGCGGGACTCTCGGGCTTCCTCTCGAGTGGAGACGGGTGTGTGGGGGAGCTTCTTGAGTTGCAGCAAGGGCGTGAAGGACCCTTTGTAAGTTCCATAGGTTAGGTGTGATTAGCCTGGAGACGCCTCAGCGGAAATGGGCCTCATCTCGCCTGGAGGGTAGAACCTCCTGGATTTTCTCGAGTTGCGGCAGGTGCCCTCGACTTACGACGGGGACCTCAGGGACCCGCTCTGGTGCCCTCAGGAAAGGCCAGGCCCCATGCGAGTTGCTCTGGGGCCTCGCGGGATTCCTCTCCCGTAGATGCCAGGGCCTAAGACCTTGTGTGGAGTCGGTGCCGGAAGCTGAGGATTCCTCTCCAGTGCTGACATGGATCTTGGGGTACTTCTCGAGTCTCCCCCAGGGGTGTCAGTCTTCGTCTCGAGTGGGGCCATGCACGTGCGCTTTCCTCCCGAGCTGTAGCAGCAGTGTCCCGCTTCCCTTCGCGTGGATCAAGGGATCTGTGGCTTTCCCTCGAGGCTTTCCCAGGAGGCTTTCCCACAGGACTGTCCCACGTGCCACTGTGGTGTGAGTCGATCCTCGGCTTGAAAGTCAAGGCAGTGCAGGGAATACAGGTTTCCCTGGAATGGACTGAGACATCTGGGGTACTCAGGGAACGGTGGCACGACCCTGGAGTTCCTCTCGCCTTTCCTGTGGAGAGCGCCTCCCCTTGAGATGCGACCTGAACGTCGGGAATTCTTTCCCGAGCATCCAGGGAAAGGATCCCTCCTCTCGAGCTAGGAGGTGGAAACGGGGCTCCTCTGGATGTGGGCGGGACTCTCGTGCTTCCTCTCGAGTGGAGATGGGTATGTCGGGGAACTTCTTGAGTTGCAGCATGGGTGTGAAGGACCCTTTGGAAGTTCCAGAGTTTAGGTGTGATTAGCCTCGAGACGCCTCAGCGGAAATGGGCCTCATCTCGCCTGGAGGGGAGAACCTCCTGGATTTTCCCGAGTTGCGGCAGGTGCTCTCGACTTACGTCGGGGACCTCAGGGACCCTCTCTGGTGGCCTCAGGAAAGGCCAGTCCCCATGCGAGTTACTCGGTGGCCTCTCGGGGCCTCTCGGGTTTCCTCTCCCGTCGATGCTGGGGCCTAAGACCTTGTGTGGAGTCAGGGCCGGAACCTGAGGATTCCTCTCCAGTGCTGACATGGATCTTGGGGTACGTCTGGAGTCTCCCCAGGGGAGTCAGTCCTCGTCTCGAGTGGGGCATGCACATGAGCTTTCCTTCCCAGCTGTAGCAGCCGTGTCACGCTTCCCTTCGAGTGGATCAAGGGATCTGTGGCTTTCCCTCGAGGCTTTCCCACGAGGCTTTCCCACTTTCCCACGGGCTGTCCCACGTGTCACCGTGGTGTGAGTGGATCCTCGCTTGAAAGTCGAGGCAGTGCAGGGAAAACAGGTTTCCCTGGAATGGACTGAGACATCTGGGGGACTCTGGAATGTGGCAAGACCTGGAGTTCTCTCGCCTTTCCTGTGGAGAGCGCCTCCACTTGAGATGCGATGGCGAATTGTTTCCGACAACGCGGGGAAAGGATCCGTCCTCTCGAGCTAGGAGGCGGATATGGGCTCCTCTGGATGTGGGCGGGACTCTCGTGCTTCCTCTCTAGTGGAGTCGGGTATGTCGTGGAACTTCTTGAGTTGCAGCATGGGTGTGAAGTACCCTTTGGAAGTTCCAGAGTTTAGGTGTGATTAGCCTCGAGACGCCTCAGCGGAAATGGGCCTCATCTCGCCTGGAGGGGAGAACCTCCCGGATTTTTCTCGAGTTGCGGCAGGTGCTCTCGACTTACGTTGGGGACCTCAGGGACCCTCTCTGGTGGCCTCAGGAAAGGCCAGTCCCCATGCGAGTTACTCGGTGGGCTCTCGGGGCCTCTCGGGTTTCCTCTCCGTCGATGCTGGGGCCTAAGACCTTGTGTGGAGTCAGTGCCGGAACCTGAGGATTCCTCTCCAGTGCTGACATGGATCTTGGGGTACGTCTGGAGTCTCCCCATGGGAGTCAGTCCTCGTCTCGAGTGGGGGCATGTACATGCGCTTTCCTCCCCAGCTGTAGCAGCAGTGTCACGCTTCCCTTCGCGTGGAACAAGGGATTCCCTCGAGGCTTTCCAAAAGGCTTTCCCCCTGAGGCTTTCCACAGGGCTGTCCCCACGTGCCACCGTGTTGTGAG
>NW_017194338.1:0-20791 GCF_001704415.2 Capra hircus
AGCCCGTCAAGAGGAAAAGCCCTGCTTGCACGGAGCTAAGTGCGCCTCCAGTACGGCAGACTCTAGCTCTGTCAGAGCCCCGATCTGGCAGAGTTCCTGGCGCGAGGCTGCTCTGCCTGGGCTAGCCTTGCCAGACTTGCCTTGCTTTTAAGGCTCCCTCCCCAGGAAGGAGCAGGCTGTGCTGAGCGAGCCTGGGAGACGCCACTGGTGCCTTCCTTGGCCTCAGCTCCAATCCTGCCTTGCCTTTGCACATAGGTGCCCAGGCGTCGTTGGGAGGGCTTAGGGGGTGGTGGGTTGCACACTGCCAAGGGCTCCAGCAGTGAGAAGCTCTGTCAGAGGGAAGGGAAGGGCAACTGCAGGGCTCCTCCAGCGGTTTCTAGGCCGCCTAGAATCAAGCGCCGCACCGGAGAGCACCAGGCTCCCAGGGCCCCTGGCTGGGGTTTTCAGCCCCGCACACACGGAGGCTGATTCCTTGGGTGCCAGAAAGTGTATGACAGACGTAGGTTCCCTAGCACTCTCCTCCCCAGCAGAGACATGTGCAGGTGGTTGGGGCCTGATCCTGCGTGTCTGGGTTCCTGCCCACAGCCCCAACTCAGGGGAAGCAGCCCCTGAGGCAAGACCTGCTGGAGGAGCCCTGCGCGCCCGCCTGATAGGCGAGTGCACAGCCAGCAGGGAAGCGAGCCTCCTCGGGGAAGAGGAGGCAGCCAGCCCCGTCAAGTTGAAAGCCCTGCTTGCACGGAGCTAAGTGCGCCTCCAGTACGGCAGAGCTCTAGCTCTGCTCAGAGCCCCGATCTGGCAGAGTTCCTGGCGCGAGGCTGCTCTGCCGGGGGCTAGCCTTGCCCAGACTTGCCTTGCTTTTAGGCTGCCTCTCCAGGAAGGAGCAGGCAGCAGGAGCCTGGGAGTCGCCACTGGCGCCTTTCTTGCCTCAGCTCCAATCCTGCCTTGCCTTTGCACTTAGGTCCCAGTCCTCCTTAAGGAGAGGCTTAGGGGCTGGTGGGTTGCACACTGCCAAGGGCTCCAGCAGTGAGAACTCTGTCAGAGGGAAGGGAAGGGCAACTGCAGGGCTCCTCCAGCGGTTGCTTGGCCGCCCAGATTCAGCGCCACACGGAGAGCACCAGGCTCCCAGGTCCCCTGGCTGGGGTTTTCAGCCCCGCACACACGGAGGCTGATTCCTTGGGTGCCCAGAAAGTGTATGACAGACGTAGGTTCCCTAGCACTCTCCTCCCCAGCAGAGACATGTGCAGGTGTTTGGGGCCTGATCCTGCGTGTCTGGGTTCCTGCCCACAGCCCCAACTCAGGGGAAGCAGCCCCTGAGGCAAGACCTGCTGGAGGAGCCCTGCGCCCCCGCCTGATAGGCGAGTGCACAGCCAGCAGGGAAGCGAGCCTCCTCGGGGGAAGAGGAGGCAGCAAGTCCCCGTCAAGCTGAAATCCCTGCTTACACGAAGCTAAGTGCGACTCCAGTACGGCAGATCTCTAGCTCTGTTCAGAGGCCCGATCTGGCAGAGTTCCTGGCACCAAGATGCTCTGCCATAGGCGAGCCTTGCGCAGACTTGCCTTGCTTTAAGGCTCCCTCCCCAGGAAGGAGCAGGCTGTGTGAGGCTCGGAAACGCCACTGGCGCCTTCCTGGCTTCAGCTCTACCCCTGCCTTGCCTTTGCACTTAGGTCCCAAGCGTCCTTGAGGAGGGCTTAGGGGCTGGTGGGTTGCACACTGCCAAGGGCTCCAGCAGTGAAAGCTCTGTCAGAGGGAAGCGAAGGGCAACAGCAGGGCTCCTTCAGCGGTTCCTTGGCCGCCCAGACAAAGCTCCGCACGGAGAGCACCAGGTTCCAAGGGCCCCTGGCTGGGTTTTGCATCCCCACACTCCCAGAGGCTGACTCCGTGGGTGCCTAGAAAGTGTGTGAGAGACGTAGGTTCCCTAGCACTCTCCTCCCCAGCAGAGACATGTGCAGGTGGTTGGGGCCTGATCCTGCGTGTCTGGGTTCCCGCCCACAGCCCCAACTCAGGGGAAGCAGCCCCTGAGGCAAGACCTGCTGGAGGAGCCCTGCGCCCCCGCCTGATAGGCGAGAGCACAGCCAGCAGTGTAAGCGAGCCTCCTCGGGAGAAGAGGAGGCAGCCGAGCCCAGTCAAGAGGAAAGCCCTGCTTGCACGGAGCTAAGTGCGCCTCCAGTACGGCAGAGCTCTAGCTCTGCTCAGAGCCCCGATCTGGCAGAGTTCCTGGCGCGAGGCTGCTCTGCCGGGGCTAGCCTTGCCCAGACTTGCCTTGCTTTTAGGCTCCCTCCCCAGGAAGGAGCAGGCTGAGCGAGGCCTGGGAGACGCCACTGGCGCCTTCCTTGCCTCAGCTCCAATCCTGCCTTGCCTTTGCACTTAGGTCCAGCGTCCTTGAGGAGGGCTTAGGGGCTGGTGGGTTGCACACTGCCAAGGGCTTCCAGCAGTGAGAGCTCTGTCAGAGGGAAGGGAAGGGCAACTGCAGGGCTCCTCCAGCGGTTCTTGGCCGCCCAGAATCAGCGCCGCACGGAGAGCACCAGGCTCCCAGGGCCCCTGGCTGGGGTTTTCAGCCCCGCACACACGGAGGCTGATTCCTTGGGTGCCCAGAAAGTGTATGACAGACGTAGGTTCCCTAGCACTCTCCTCCCCAGCAGAGACATGTGCAGGTGGTTGGGGCCTGATCCTGCGTGTCTGGGTTCCTGCCCACAGCCCCAACTCAGGGGAAGCAGCCCCTGAGGCAAGACCTGCTGGAGGAGCCCTGCGCCCCCGCCTGATAGGCGAGTGCACAGCCAGCAGGGAAGCGAGCCTCCTCGGGGGAAGAGGAGGCAGCCAGCCCCGTCAAGTGAAAGCCCTGCTTGCACGGAGCTAAGTGCGCCTCCAGTACGGCAGAGCTCTAGCTCTGCTCAGAGCCCCGATCTGGCAGAGTTCCTGGCGCGAGGCTGCTCTGCCGGGGGCTAGCCTTGCCAGACTTGCCTTGCTTTTAGGCTCCCTCCCCAGGAAGGAGCAGGCTGAGCGGAGCCTGGGAGACGCCACTGGCGCCTTCCTTGCCTCAGCTCCAATCCTGCCTTGCCTTTGCACTTAGGTCCAGCGTCCTTGAGGAGGCTTAGGGGCTGGTGGGTTGCACACTGCCAAGGGCTCCAGCAGTGAGAAGCTCTGTCAGAGGGAAGGGAAGGGCAACTGCAGGGCTCCTCCAGCGGTTGCTTGGCCGCCCAGATTCAGCGCCGCACGGAGAGCACCAGGCTCCCAGGGCCCCTGGCTGGGGTTTTCAGCCCCGCACACACGGAGGCTGATTCCTTGGGTGCCCAGAAAGTGTATGACAGACGTAGGTTCCCTAGCACTCTCCTCCCCAGCAGAGACATGTGCAGGTGTTTGGGGCCTGATCCTGCGTGTCTGGGTTCCTGCCCACAGCCCCAACTCAGGGGAAGCAGCCCCTGAGGCAAGACCTGCTGGAGGAGCCCTGCGCCCCCGCCTGATAGGCGAGTGCACAGCCAGCAGGGAAGCGAGCCTCCTCGGGGGAAGAGGAGGCAGCCAGCCCCGTCAAGTGAAAGCCCTGCTTGCACGGAGCTAAGTGCGCCTCCAGTACGGCAGAGCTCTAGCTCTGCTCAGAGCCCCGATCTGGCAGAGTTCCTGGCGCGAGGCTGCTCTGCCGGGGCTAGCCTTGCCCAGACTTGCCTTGCTTTTAGGCTCCCTCCCAGGAAGGAGCAGGCTGCAGGAGCCTGGGAGACGCCACTGGCGCCTTCCTTGCCTCAGCTCCAATCCTGCCTTGCCTTTGCACTTAGGTCCCAGCGTCCTTGAGGAGGGCTTAGGGGCTGGTGGGTTGCACACTGCCAAGGGCTCCAGCAGTGAGAAGCTCTGTCAGAGGGAAGGGAAGGGCAACTGCAGGGCTCCTCCAGCGGTTCTTGGCCGCCCAGAATCAGCGCCGCACGGAGAGCACCAGGCTCCCAGGGCCCCTGGCTGGGGTTTTCAGCCCCGCACACACGGAGGCTGATTCCTTGGGTGCCCAGAAAGTGTATGACAGACGTAGGTTCCCTAGCACTCTCCTCCCCAGCAGAGACATGTGCAGGTGTTTGGGGCCTGATCCTGCGTGTCTGGGTTCCTGCCCACAGCCCCAACTCAGGGGAAGCAGCCCCTGAGGCAAGACCTGCTGGAGGAGCCCTGCGCCCCCGCCTGATAGGCGAGTGCACAGCCAGCAGGGAAGCGAGCCTCCTCGGGGAAGAGGAGGCAGCCAGCCCGTCAAGTGAAAGCCCTGCTTGCACGGAGCTAAGTGCGCCTCCAGTACGGCAGAGCTCTAGCTCTGCTCAGAGCCCCGATCTGGCAGAGTTCCTGGCGCGAGGCTGCTCTGCCGGGGGCTAGCCTTGCCCAGACTTGCCTTGCTTTTAGGCTGCCCTCCCAGGAAGGAGCAGGCTGAGCGAGCCTGGGAGACGCCACTGGCGCCTTCCTTGCCTCAGCTCCAATCCTGCCTTGCCTTTGCACTTAGGTCCCAGCGTCCTTGAGGAGGGCTTAGGGGCTGGTGGGTTGCACACTGCCAAGGGCTCCAGCAGTGAGAAGCTCTGTCAGAGGGAAGGGAAGGGCAACTGCAGGGCTCCTCCAGCGGTTCTTGGCCGCCCAGATCAGCGCCACACGGAGAGCACCAGGCTCCCAGGGCCCCTGGCTGGGGTTTTCAGCCCCGCACACACGGAGGCTGATTCCTTGGGTGCCCAGAAAGTGTATGACAGACGTAGGTTCCCTAGCACTCTCCTCCCCAGCAGAGACATGTGCAGGTGTTTGGGGCCTGATCCTGCGTGTCTGGGTTCCTGCCCACAGCCCCAACTCAGGGGAAGCAGCCCCTGAGGCAAGACCTGCTGGAGGAGCCCTGCGCCCCCGCCTGATAGGCGAGTGCACAGCCAGCAGGGAAGCGAGCCTCCTCGGGGGAAGAGGAGGCAGCCAGCCCCGTCAAGTGAAAGCCCTGCTTGCACGGAGCTAAGTGCGCCTCCAGTACGGCAGAGCTCTAGCTCTGCTCAGAGCCCCGATCTGGCAGAGTTCCTGGCGCGAGGCTGCTCTGCCGGGGCTAGCCTTGCCCAGACTTGCCTTGCTTTTAGGCTGCCCTCCCAGGAAGGAGCAGGCTAGCAGGAGCCTGGGAGACGCCACTGGCGCCTTCCTTGCCTTCAGCTCCAATCCTGCCTTGCCTTTGCACTTAGGTCCCAGCGTCCTTGAGGAGGGCTTAGGGGCTGGTGGGTTGCACACTGCCAAGGGCTCCAGCAGTGAAAGCTCTGTCAGAGGGAAGCGAAGGGCAACAGCAGGGCTCCTTCCAGCGGTTGCTTGGCCGCCCAGACTAAGCGCCGCACGGAGAGCACCAGGTTCCAAGGGCCCCTGGCTGGGTTTTGCATCCCCACACTCCCAGAGGCTGACTCCGTGTGTGCCTAGAAAGTGTGTGAGAGACGTATGTTCCCTAGCACTCTCCTCCCCAGCAGAGACATGTGTTTGGGAGGGCTTAGGGATCGCTGAGTTCCACACTTCCAAGGGCTCCAGCACTGAGAGCTCTGTCGACGGGAAGGGAAGGGCAACTGCAGAGCTCCTTCAGCTGTTGCTTGGCTGTCCAGACTCAGCGCCACATTGAGAGCACCATGCACCCAGGGCCCCTGGGTGGTGTCTGCAGCCAGCAGGCTGGCGACTCACTTGTGGTCTCCCATCATTTGCCTGAAATACATAGGTTCCCTAATGCTCTTCTCCCCAGCAGAGCTGTGTGCAGGTTGTTGGGGCCTGCCCCTGCGTGTCTGGGTTCCCGCCCACAACCCCAGCTCAGGGGAAGTAACCCCTGAGCCAAGACCTGCAGGAGGCGAGGTATGGCTCCGCCTGGAAGCCGAGTGCACAGGACAAGTGGAAGGGAGCCTCCTCCGGGGAAGAGGAGGCAGCCCAGTCGCCTGCTGCTGCAAGCCTTGCTGGGGTGGAGCCGAGTGCGCCTCCAGTATCGCAGAGCTCCAGCTCCGCTGAGAGCCCTGATCTGGCAGAGTTCCTTGCGCGAGGCTGCTCTGCCTGGGGCGAGCCTTGCCCAGACTTGCCTGGCTTCTAGACTTCCTGCCCAGGAAGGAGCAGTCTGCACGAGGTTGGGAGACGCCACTGGCACCTTCCTGGCCTCAGCTCTGCTCCTGCCTTGCCTTTGCACCTAGGCCCCAGGCGTTCTTGTGGTGGCTTAGGGGCCGGTGGCTTCCACACTGCCAAGGGCTCCAACAGTGAGAGCTCTGTTCGAGGGAAATGAAGGGTATATTTGGAATGCAATCGTTTATCAGATGTGAGACCCACACCTTCACCCTGAACCCTCACCCCGAGCCCTTACCCTCGCCCTCACCCACACCCTCACCCTGAACCCTTACCCTCACCCTCACCTTGAAGCCTTACCCTCACCCTCACCCCTAACCCTAACCCTCACGCCTCACCCCTCACCCTAACAAGTTGGGGGGCTGTTCTGCACACTGTAACCTTAACCCTTCCCTCACCCGACACCCTATCCACATCCTAACCCTAACCCACTTCATAGTCACGCCCTCAACCCTATACTTACCCTTGAAGTACGTACCTGCATCATCTTCGTTTTGGACACTTCCCATGCATAACAAAAGACAAGGTTGGAATGTTTCAAACATCGATCCAAGACCCATTATCCACATAAAAGGGATATAAATACTCTGATCACATCATTTAAATCTCTTGCATCACCAAAATACCTCTCCACCACGTATCCAATCGCCATTGATGGATCACATCTATCTCATACATTTTATAACTTAGCAATCAGATACGCACCCGTAATCTGGGTAATTATATACACAGGATATATTGATACCATAAATATTTCAACAAATTCCACTTTCTACGATGAGTTCAATCTTCACAAAAGTAGGATGAACGGCACCTGTTTCCACTAGGATCCATAGCATTGCACAAAGTGACAGTGAGCGTGAAAATCTTAATGATGACCACCGGAAAGAAGGTCAGCACGGCTGATATCACAGATTTTTCAGTGTTCCAATACGACTTCTACCCAAATCCATAAAGAAAGACATATGCATAGGAAACTACAAATTGAAAGCAAGTCTATTGAGATAAATATTGGACATCAATTGTATGAATCTTTAAGGCATAACTGCAGACATTCTTCAGACATTCTTCAAATTCATAGAATGACAACAAAGTATGGCTACGTACAATCCATTCGGTTTTATAAACCACTCATGAATAACCTCACAAGCCATTGAAAACCAGATGACACTTTCAAATAGCTTTGATCTACAAACAAGGCTGTAAGACAGAAAGTTAAAATCGAAATACATGAACTAAATCCTCAATAGATATGAAAACATCCCTTGGTAGTGAAGTCGATTCACATTAGTTATTAGGGCTTTCATGCACAGATCCACGGGGCATATACAGAACCATTCCTCCAACAAAACTGAAGAATGACTTTAAAATCGCAAACAAAACATGAGTATATGTGTTCACACACTTCATGGAGCAAGGGTTTCTTCGATCTGAAAACTGGCGTCGATGAAGGACTGTGTGAAGAAGACTTCAAAGTCTATTTGGCAAACACAGCCTACGTTGGCTATATTTAGTCCTCAGATGAATGGAATGTCATGAGTACTGGGCGTTTCAAAGAAGCAGCCTGTGAAGCTCTGGACGCTTATTGGGATGCGTGGTATACCACATTCACACGTTTCAGTAGCATTGGTGCAAAAACGATACACTTCTCAGGGGAAGCTTCTACATGGACTCTTGGGATCAGAGCTCTAACTCATACACACATACTTTTCCTTTGAAAATGATCCTGCATGATAAGCAAACAAAACACTGGATGAACACCTAGACGGTGAGCTCTGTACTAAATGATTTGAAAGCCAGTAGATGGAATGAGCTGATGAGGAAGACTACAAACGAGTCATCTTCTTCAACTTGGTCAAACTGCTCATAGTCATACAAGTGAATGAAAAGTGGAGCCTGTTGTCATTCAATCTGTTGAAAAGAAAGAGAATAATACAACAAATTAGCAAATCTTATTTTCTTCATAAACATTATATTATTTCTGCACAGCTTTCTTACTGGCATGAATAGAATATCTGCAATAATCACTTGTCACAGTGAAATGGATTCACATTCGATATCGATTCACATCTAGAATTGATGCCATAGCTGTTTGATACTATTGCTTGAGTGAATGCAACTTATGTGACTTCACAAACTACAAACACGACTAACATAATAGGTATTAAAAAACCTTGAGTGACATGAGCGTGAAGACTTAGTAGAGTTGCTCTCAAGAATCATGATACTATTCTTCACTCCAGCCATAGGACTGGAATCTGTACATTAACACCCCTGCAAAAGAAACGGGAAGGATAGAATAATAATAAAGGAACTTCATAACTATATTCCTACTGTCAACATTCAACACTATGTTTTCTTTTCAACTGACTTTCATATTTGGTCTACTGTAACCTCTTCTGTGTTCATTTTATGCTAAACTTATTGCCAACAGTAAAATTACCATATGAGCTCTAATGAATTTTTTTACTTGCAAAGCTAGTGATAGAACCAAAGGCCAATATCTACATCAAACAGGAGGAATGGAATGGAAACTGTAAACAATTTGATGGAATAGCATTTCCGTGCTCCTATTCAGTCAAACGGACATTCCAAAGGATGTGATTTTTCTGAAAGTTTATTTCGGAAACTTGGAAGTGGATGACTGCAAACAATAAAACGAATAATATATTGATACATAATACGAATAATATACAGTGGGTCATTCTTTTTTCTATTCTGCCACAGCTAACTGACTGGAAGTCAGTTGTCGTAACTACTACTAACAGAAGACCCTCACCGATGAGTGAAGATATATAGGAAAATCCATAATAGATCTAAAAACCGTCAAAGATAAAATGGTCATGAAAAAATACAGTGACAGTTTAGTTGGTATAAGAAACAGGATGATTATGAAAGCAAAGCCAACAATCATGGATAGGCCATGGAAGCCCGTGGCTGTCACGAGTGTTGACTTGTATCCTTCATCTGAGGTTGTTAAAAGTGCGTGGTAAAATCCAGAGGTTTGCAGCAGTGGTAACCTCCTGAGCAGACTGAAATCCAAAGGGTTTCCAGAATATCCTGACGATTTCCATCTACTAGGCTGTGGTGAGCTCAAGCAATACATACTCCAGAGGACAGAAGACAGACGTCTACTGCACTTAGGGAGAAAGGGAATGTTGCTGCTCGGCCTAGTACAAGTGTAGAAGCAACACCTCGGTGATTCGATCTTTAAAGACTCCATACATATGAGAAAGACTGGTATGAATAATCCTTCAGAAGCGCCTTCTCAGACCTCCTCCCATCATAAGCACAAGCATAATGAAAACACTGAGTTTTCATGGGCTCACGCAAAATTAGACTCACTTATGACTTTGCTTTGAGAAGAGTTGAACTACTCATTGTTTAAGAGAAATGACCCTTTCTTCTCTGAAGACTTGTGAATCATTCATAGGGTGTGGTGAATAAACTACTTAAGGATCTAATCCATAAAAATGCGATAGGCTAAGCACAGAGATGTTTTTCTCCCTTTCTCAAAGGATGGAACATTTTGTATTTGCACTGACTTTATGTCTTGACTTCATGTACAATTAGATATTGATTTTTTTAGTTGACATACAATAGGACTAAAAATATCGATATAATACTGATAACTCATGTTGGTATGTGTGGTTGTCACATAGGATTCACAGGAGATTTAGATTCACAGTTGTCAACGTAAAGGATGAATGCTATTTAGCTTCTTCGTGACTCTAGACCACGAATGAAGAGTTTTCCTCAACATATTTCACTGAGGGAAATACAAGGATGATAGGCATAATACTATGCTTCGACTCACGGATATCGAAGCATTGTTCACAATACAGATCTGATTTTCGAAATCAGGGTTCTTTCAGTGTCCTTGAACAGCATTTGTTTTTCTGGATACAGAAGAAAAAACTCATGAGTATCAAACTGGTTCCCAGAAAACATGTGTATGAATTGTTATCTTCCTGAACCAGGGATCAAACCCACATCACTTCCACCTCCTGCACTGGTAGGCAGAGTATTTCTTGATCAACTGCGCCACCTGGGAATCGACATACATTTCAAGGACCACTGCCATCAGCTTCTACTGTTCATGACCAAACTAGGAGAAACAACATTGGAAGAAGGACTCATAAGGGTACTCATAGGAAGTACTCATAAGTCAAGGAACCGTTCTACTGGGTCCTCTCGTTATTACTGGGACAAGTCAGTTCCTCCGATGATGATGGGTATAACTGAAAAATTATTACAAATGCATGGGATGCGATGTCTACATGATAAATGTGTTCCTCTTATACTATTGCTTCAGGGATGTCTACTTCCGCATGAACGACTGCACTACAAGGGATGCCTGCTATTCCAGCTCAAGCAACAGATAGTCAAGTGCAGATCATTGTCCTTTGTTGAAAATAATCAGCAGTTTGTCAACATAGGGAACATGCCGGAGGAACCCTTGGGATGGAACTCTAAAAACAGGTTGGGCCCTCTTTTTGCCAGGCCCTGCGATAAAATACAAATCAGAAAAAGAAAAATAGCATCGGTTTTGTCAGGACTTCCTCATCTTTTCTTTCTCGGTAGCAGGAAGCAGACATTGAGGCCAGAGGACTGCAGGATTTCATTGTGAACTAACGTTGGGTGGGGTGGAGGCTCATCACTCTAGTAAGAATGTGGCTCACTAAAACGGAATTTCATTCACTTCATGGACATAGAGTTCTAGAATCCTTCATTAAGGAATTCAAGAAGCTATATTTCCTTACACCTTCACAATCTCTTGGTTTACAAGAATGTCAATTGCTAGTCCAGCACTTATACAATGAGTGTTACAGGTAGTATGAGTGTATAAATGATGACGAGCAATGACAGGAAGTTTATTTATTCTCTGTTTGAATTCTTGATTTTTTATATAATTTTTTATAATATCCTTACAGATGTAAATATTTTAGTGACATGTATAAATACACGTTGAGTAGTGCTATGATAACTCATAGTGTTGCCACAATAAATATCATGGTTATTATGTGCTTTTCATATATTCCTTTGGAGATTCTCTTGCATTATACATCATCATAAGATATTTAATAGTTTCCTAAACTGTACAGTAGGTCCTTGTGGCTTCTTTTATATATGGTAATGTATTTGTTAATAATTCAAACAAAAACTGGTACACAAATATTCATAGTGACATTCACAATAGCTCAAAGGTTAGAACTCATTCAAGTGTCCGTTGGTGGGAGACTGAATATGCAACGCAAGGTATATTCAGAAGCTTGAACGGTATTCCACCATACAAAAAAGTACATTAAATGGTGCTGCCACTCTGCAAGACATTACACAAATGACTCCAAAACGAACACGTGGAAGAAATACATAGTTCGATTCCAATTCATGCTATGTACCCAAAAGGATTGGGAAAGGGGGCTGAAAAAAATGGATACTCCTTCCGTCATACTCACAACAGCATGATTCACACTGGCAAACAAACAGAAGCAATCGAAGTGTCCATGGCAGCCAATTCCATAAACAAACTGTGGTATACACACAATGGAATCTGATTCGGCCCTTCAAAGTCAGTAATTCTGACAATGCGACAATGTGGACAAACCTTATGGTCATTAGATTAAGTGAAATAAACCAGACCAAAAAAAGACAAACGTTCTGTGATTCCGCTCATATGAGATATCCAAACAAGTCAAATCTGTCAGAAATAGCAGAAAGTGATTCCGACCGATCGAAAAGAGTTCATGTTTCATGGACCTCAGTTTCCCTTGGAAAAACTGACTTCCCATCATATCTCCAAAACCAATTAGACAAATAACTGGAAGCTATATCCAGTCAAATGAATGTAGACATAATGTTACAGTGTACACCAAACTCACTCAAACTTCTCAACAGACAAAAGGCAAAACTGTATCTGTGGCACCTCAGCTTAGCTTAAAACTGTATCTACGGTACCTCACTTCTGCTTATAAAATTTAACAACAACAACAACACACTAAAGGCTATCCAAAAAAGGATAGAAAACACATATAACATCAACTTTAAAAAATTAGAAATTGAAACGGTGAAAAACCTTATTCACAAAACTTAAACACAAGCCACAGGAAACTATATTTATAAAATAGATATCTGATAAAGGATTGTTCTCCAAATATACCAAAAAATCTAGAACAATCTCATAAAATATGTATACACCTAAACACCTGGCCTACAAAAATATAAAGATAGTAAATAAGCCTATCAAAAAGACTCAAAACCACATAGCATTAGGAAATGACAAACTAAAATAACAGTGAGGTAGCACTGCACACCTATTAGATCCAGTCAACTCAAGAAAAGGGGGTAGGGCACAGCTTCTCCGGTGGCTCAGTGGTAAAGAATCTGCCTGACAATGCAAGACACTCTAGTTCGATCCCTTACCCCAGAAGATCCCACAAGCCACAGAGAAACATAGCTGGATTTTTCCACAGCTAAACAAGGCTCACCTGTGACCTGAATCCTTCATGTCCAGCACTTACTAAACAGCTTTGAAAACATGTCCAGACAAAAAAGGATCGCATGATTATATACAACAGCTCGACTTGTAATCACTACAAACTTTCAAATATCAGGATGTCTTCAGTAGATGACAGTGTAAACAAATGGGGATACATGCAAAGTGAAGGGGAGCAAATGCTACCACAAAATATACCACCTCAGCATGAGGATTAGTTGGACCCAATTAACTTTTATTTTTTTAGAGGACACATGATCATCTCTGAAACCCAAGTTCAAGACAGCTCTTCTGTGAGTCACATTTACCAGAGAAATCTCATTTCAAAGGAATCCTCTCTATATGCCAGATAGAAGGATGAGACACAGTCTTTTGAAACTCTTTTTTCTTTTCTATCGATAGGGAAAGCTAAGCCGTAAATCTGCACAGCCACCATACCCTTCCTTTCCTTTGGTTGTATTTTTTTAAATATTTGTTTCTGTTTTCATTTGGCTGCGCCAGGTCAACCTTCATTGAGGCAAGCCAGATATTTAGCTACAGCATGCAAATTCTCTGTTGTGGCATGGGAGATCTAGTTCTTGGATCAGGAAATGAACCTGGGCCTCCTTCTTTGGGAGTGTCCAGTCTCAGCCACTGGACCACCAGGAAGTGCCTGTTTTGTTTTCAGATGAAGATGGAATCTAAGGTGATATCTTGGGCCATTTCAGTCACTGACTCAGTTTCCTGAGTTTGTCCAAAGCACGCACAAGGTGCACATTATTAAACTGGTTTGCAAAACAAGAAAAGGTTGTCTGCTACAACACTGTATGCTTACAAATATCTAAATGGTAAATGGCATAGTATTGATTTTTCATTACTATGGGGGGAGAAAGAATGCAGGATTCATACATGTTACAACACGAATAAATATTCAAACCATCTTCAGTGAAAAAAAAATCCACATAGAAAAGGCCACCCAGAACCCTTATTCACCATGTCTGCTTTCAATCCATCAAGTTTGTCCAAATAACTGAAAATCTCAGTAACACTCTAAATAAAGAAAAAAGGATGAAGATGGAAACAAAAGATATATTCATACACTTGAACATTGCAAAGTGGAAGTGGGGCGGTGGATTACATTATAACGTAGATACCATATGATTTCCTGATTTTGGAGATTATGTGCTGGTTCTGCAGAAGGTACCCATTTTGGCATAAAACACATAGAGTCTTTTAGATGATGTGGCAAATGCTAGCACTTGTTCCCATTGCTAGGCATTTTCTGTACATTTTAAATGACTGGAAAGTATACTAGGTTTCAAAACAACCATGTCAATACCACAAAAGAAATTTAGAGTAGACAGGCAGGAAGCTTTCTGATACAGGCCAAGACTTACCCAGACGAAGTTCAAGGGAAGCTGCGATGCTCACTGCCCTTGAAGGAGTCCACGTGGAATGAAGAAGTACTGTGGGAAGTCTCTTAGTAACCACCATGTCTTGGGTCCTCTGGATGACCTACTGCAGGAGAAACAGATGTTACAGATAAAACGTTCCACATCACTTCACAAAATGTTGTTAGACTACTTTCAGTAAAGCTGAATCATTTGGGATCAATTTACAATCATATAATAGACTACCATTTACAGTCCAAAAATCACTTGCATTTCTAGACACTCATAACAATCAGAAAAAAAAATTAAGAAACTCCCACTTAAAGAAAACATCTAGCAACAAACTTAATCAAGAACATAAAAGACCAGTAGTCAGAAAACTAGAAAGCACTGATAAAGAAACCAAAGAAAACACAAATACACAGAAAACTATTCCACGCTCATGCACTGGAACAATGAGGAATTAAAAGGTCCATTCCAACCAAAGTCATCAACAAATACACGGACTGCAATCACAAAATAACATTCAATGGCATTTTTCACAGAAATAGAAATATTCCTCATATTAGACTGCTACTGTTGACCAGGACCTTAAACGGCCAAAAAGACTCTGAGAAAGAGGAACACAGCTGGAGGCATCTTCCTAACCCTCTTCAAACTACATCACGGAGCTGTAGTGACCACCACAGTGAGGAACTGGCAGGAACACAGACACATGGACTCCAGGAGAGAATAGAGAGCCCAGAAACGAACCCACATGTACATGGTCAGTTCCTGAAAATCAAACCAGGAACGAGCGAAGAGGAAAGGACAGTC
This sequence comes from Capra hircus, assembly GCF_001704415.2. NCBI lineage: Eukaryota > Metazoa > Chordata > Mammalia > Artiodactyla > Bovidae > Capra > Capra hircus. The sequence goes on from NW_017194338.1 coordinate 14,741, forward strand.
TTCTCAAGAAACAGTGACAGGAAAACGGCCACCTACACGGAAGAACATCAGTGTTCATCCTCTACATCATCTAACGCAAATCGAACTGAAAACCCACCGCTTTGCACACGGAGCTCTTTCCCCCTGAGTCCTCCGAGATGGACCTCCAGTCAGCCCTCAGCTGGACACAGGAAACGTCTACTCCGTCCTCATTTTTCGCTCTTGCAGCGCCTCCCTGCTGGTGGGCACTGAGGCAACCCTGCTCCTCTCAGCCTGGATGCAGCCCTGTTATCCAGAAGCCTGAGCCCTGATGGTCCTGAGGAGACAAAGCTCCCGCCAGCTGCTCACGGGGCAGAGCCTAAAGGCAAAGCGTCCTGCGCCCGCGGGTCAGAGGGGGCTTTGGCGCCCCCCTGCGGGCCACAGGAGAAGAGCGGGCAGCCCGGCGCTCACAGACCTCAGAGGGCTCACCCAGAAGCAGCTCTGCTGCGAGCACTCAGACTGGAAGCCCAAACTGAAATGGAGCAGAATAGCTCCATGACCCTCCGCAAAACATGGCTAAGGAACAATCAGAGCCTGTATGGAATGCAGCCATAAAAAGGAACACATGTGAGTTTGTTCTAATAAAGGGGAGGGAAGTCAGTCAAAGAGAGAAAAACATGGAATCTAGAAGGATGGTACTGACGAGTCTGTTCACAGAGCAGCAATGGAGGTGCAGACATAGAGAACAGACTTACAGACGAGGGTGGGGAACAAGAGGGAGAGGGTGAGATGAATGGAGAGAGCAGCATGGATGCAGGTACACCAACCTTTGTAAATAGACAACCAATGGGAATTTGCTGTATGATTCAGGGAACTCAAACTGGGGCTCAGTAGTAACCTAGAGAGGTGGGAATGCGTGCGAGGTGGGAGGGAGATTCCAGAGCAAGAGGACATAGGTACACCTATGGTCAATTCATGTGGATGTATGACAAATCAAACCAATATTGTAAAGCAATGATCAATCAACTAAAAAGAAATAACTGTTTAAAAAAATATGAACATACACACAAACTTTGCAACAAGGTAACTCCATTTTAAAAACTATTGAAATTTTAGAAAACTACAAACGTTCTACATGACCTTCGGTCTGGTGATCAGGTCTAACATACACAAAACAAGCCAACTTACCCAATTATGAATACAAATGAGTTAACACATTGCCTTTTATCATTTCATACATTTACCCTGTGGAGGACCTTACTCGAGAGAACCAAAAAGAAACTGCTAAATGAACCACGGACCACCCACCCTGGCCAGGCAACAGAGAAAAGAAAACACTTGCAGGAGTCATCTCACAACAGGAGGTCCTGGGAAGGAACAAGGAACGAACAAGCTACCACCAACCAGAATTCTGGAGAGGTCAGGAGATGGGAGGCTCCAGTTCAGAGGTCCTACCAACCTCCCAGGATGCACTTCGCTGGAATCCATCTCGGCTGAGTGATGCGTGTGCCCCCAAGAAGGATCCCAATTCAGAATGCCTGGCAAGAGACAAACCAGAAATGAACCCGATGACCATAAAACCTGAGAGTGCGAGCCACGTGACAGAGTGGTTCTCTCCGTTTCCCTCACCCTCCTGCCCTCCACCCCGGCAGCCCTTCCCAATGAAGCCTCTCGCTTGGACAGCACTCCTCTCCTCAGACAACTCATTGCCCAGTGTCAGACAAGAACTCACTCTCAAGCCCTGGAAGGGAACCCCCTTCCTTCATCAAAAGCAATATCCAGGAGAAAAGAGCTTCAAAACGCTATCTTGCAGAGAAGGAAATCAGACAAGGCAATGGCAGCCCGCTCCAGTACCATTGCCTGGAGAATCCCACGGACAGAGGAGCCTGGTAGGCTGCAACCCCGGGGTCACTAAGAGTCGGACACGACTTCACTGAGTGACTTCACTTTCACTTTTCACTTTCATGTACTGGAGGAGGACATGGCAACCCACTCCAGTGTTCTTGCCTGGAGAATCCCAGGGACAGAGGAGCCTGGTAGGCTGCTGTCTATGGGGTCGCGCAGAGTCAGGCACGACTGAAGCGACGTGGCAGCAGCAGCAGAGAAGGAAATGGCACCACCTGCAGTACTCTGGTCTCAGAAATCCTAGGGACAGAGGAGCTTGGTGGGCTACAGTCCAAAAGCAGGGCATTTCTGACGGGAGGAAACAGTCCCAGGGAAGCTGAGCTGCTCACCAAAGGCCCCAGAGCTTTGGATAGCACACCAGAGCTGTGGCTGAGGATTCCCAGCTGCCATGCCTCTTGATCCTGGCCTCTTTCACTAGATACGTGTGTGGAAAACTAGAATCTCAAATATGCCCTGGTGGTTCCATAGTCAAGAATCCACCTGCCAGTGCTGGAGATGCATGTGCGATCCCTAGGATGGGAAGATGCCACATCCTATGGAGCCCGTGTGCCACAACTGCCGAGCCTGTGCTCTAGATCCTGGAAGCCACGATGCCGAGTTCACATGCCGCAGCCACTGAAGCCCGTGAGCCTGTGCCCCTCAACAAGAGGACACACTGCAGTGAGAAGCCTGCAAACCACTCGTTATGGCCCATGCTCACCAAAACTAGAGAAAAGCCCACACACAAAGATGCAACACAGCCAACAATCAATAAAACTCTTTTCCTAAAAAAATGCACATCTGACAAAGAAACTGTACTCGAATTGTCCAAGAACACTAGAGCAAACAAGCCCATTCATAATTGGTAACGACTGAAATAGACACCTGGCCACTGAGGGTATACTGATAGTAAACTATCATACAAAAACATACTCAAGATACTGGTGCGATGCACGCAGAGCCCCCTTTGAAAGACAATCTGACAGTTTTTTTTTTTTCAGTAACCACGTGGGACAAGCACTGAATTCTGTGTATGACAAGCGGTGGAAGCCAGGTATCTTACCATTGGAAGGCAAAGTTCCAGATAAACAAAAGGAAACGTTACAATGTCCATGTCGTGGTGGATCAGGTTGGAGACATCATCACAAATTACCTTTAACTGAATATGTTCAAAGGTGAGCTGGAATACATGGAGATATATCTCCATGTATTGTCAGCTGAGCATATTGAGCTCCTACATGTATGTTTTAAATATCATTCTCTAATAAAAGGGAACAGGAAACATCTCCGATGGCCTGGTGGTAAAGAAGCTGCCTACCGATGCAGGGAACACGGGTTCAATTCCTGTGTAGAAGATTCCACACGCCCAGGGGCAATGAAGCCCTTGAACAACTCTTGACGTTTGCATGCTCCAGAGCCCAAGTTCTGCACACAGAGAAAGCACTGCAATGAGAAGCCATGGCACAGCAACTAGAAGGTAGCCTCTGCTCACTACAACTAGACAAAGGAGCAATAAAGACCCAGCACAGTCAAAAATAATGTCATGTTAAAAAAAGGACAGTTCTTTGAAGAAATGACTGAGACTAGGGGTGCGACTGTAAATATATGAGCCAGGGTCATCTTCAATTATGAGAAATTAAAGAAACTAAAGACAACTATCAAGCTGTCCAAACGGATACAAATGAATGACGACACAGTGTTATCTGTATACACCAGCAAATAACAATCTGAAAGGGAATTGAAACAAACAATTCCCCTTCAATCACGTCAACATTAATAAAAGACTTTGCTATGGATGGAATGAGGATGACAAGACTGGCACACTGGAAATGATACATGATTGCTGAAAAATACCCTCAAGCCATGGACAGAGACTCCATAGCGATGACAAGACTTCAGTTGGCAATACCGTGGAATGCATCTGCCATCTGAAATGAAGATTCAATATGAATTACAAAAGGCTGAAAGGTGGCTGCTAAACCACAAAAGATGCCAGCATTCTTGGCCTCCAGAGGAGAATTCAATCCAGGGCAAGTGACGAAGCTTGATGGCTCAGAGGTTTTCTGTGAAAAAGTTTGATTCAAGTAGAAAAGAGATCGAGAGAGCTGCTGACGTAGACATTCAAAGGGGGAAGAAAGAGTACCCCCTGCTAGTCTTTAGCCAGATGTTATACAGCCACTAGCAGTCTGCTAAGGAAAGAAAGACAATGTCTCAGAGAATGGCACCAGGCCCCTCACCCACAGCATGCATTGAGATCACATTGGCAGCAGATGAGTCATCCCAGGCCAGAAAATGATGGACATGAATCTTGAAGAAAGGCAGATTTCCAAGCAAATATATAGTTTCATTCACAGAGGTTAAGAGAACCAGGTATGAGTAAGACAAACCGGTTTGTCGAGTCGTTTCTGAGCCCTTAGGGGGAACTGACCTGAAGACATTAACATACCTTAAGACAAACATTTCCATAAGAACAATGCATTGCTTAGTTCAAGGTTTGAGAAAAGTTAAATTCAGGTGGAGCCAGGAGTTGTCATGGCAACACAGAATTTTCAGAGAAACCTTCTTTTACATTTGTATCAAGATGGAGAAAAAAAAAACCGCAGCCCTCTTTGGTCTCCTCCTGCCTCTTAAGAGAGAGAAAAAAACGTCTGACACTTGCAGTTTATTTTCTCTGTCTGGAGACCCCTGGCCTTCCTGCCTGTTATCCTCTCCAGGCCTGTAGGAAGCAATACACTCGGCTGCTTGGGAAAAGCGCGCGGGTCTGAGCTGTATGCAAAGGGGTGAAGCGGTAAAACCCTCGGCCCCAAAGGCGAGGCTTTTCTGCGATCGCCATTTCAGTCGGCTCCGAGACTGCAAACAAAGGGCAGAAGACATGGTTCCCTGCTCCGCCGAGTCCGAGTTCCCTTACCTGTGGTCCACAGCCCTGCGCTCTGCTCGCTGGATGCCAATCGACGGGGACCCAGGAGCCCACGAAACGAGCAGTCCCAGCTGCAATGGCGAGCCCTGAGAGCACAACTGGGGACCCCTGGCCCCGAGGCGCCGCCATGTTCACCCCGCCCCAGACCCGCCTCCCGTGAGCCGCGCCCCTGACCAGCCGCCCAGGCTCGCCCCGCCCCCGAGGCCGCGCCACGGTGCGCCCCGCCCCCACGCCCCCTGCCAGGCCAGGCCCGCGGGACCGCGACTGCCTCCAGGGGAAACACAAGGACAAGCAGATCCACCCCACCGAGACAACCCAAGCTTTTTCTCAGCTCATCTGTCTATGATTTAGGGATAAGAAGCAAAGATGACCTAGGACAGCCATGATATTCTATAGAGCCAGACCCTGGCGCGCAGAGGCTTGAAGAGGGCCCGGGAGCGCTGCCTGAAACAGCAAGCCTCTGTAGCATAGCGGTTAGGCAGGCTGGTAAGTCAGGCAGACTAGGGTCTGTAGGTCAGGAGTTCAAGTCCCGGGTTTAACTCTTTCCCTTTTAGGGGGCGGGGGACCACAAGAGGCGGGGCTTAGACCAGAAAAGTTTCTTTTGATTTTAGAGGTTTATTGTGAAGCTTAGGGTTAGGGTTCGGGCAACCCCCCAACTCGCTCGGGTTCGGGTTCGGGGTTAGGGTTAGAATTCGGGGAACCCCCCTCTTCTTAGAGTTCGGGTTTGGTTAGGGTTCAGGTCAGGGTCAGGGTTCAGGTTACGGTTAGGGCTTTAAAGTGAGCGCTAATGGGGCCCATAGTTCTTTATTAGCCTGCCCTGGCGGGCCGAGGCTTGAAGAGTGCCTGGGAGCAGCATGAAACCCGGGGGGCTTTGTTAGCATAGCGGTTAGGCTGACGGCCGAGTAAACATGCAATCTGGCTTTGTGGGTCAGAAGTTCCAGTCCGGGCTTGCCTTTTTTGCTTTGAGCGGATGGGGGACCGCAAGGGGCGGGGCTTAGGCCAGAAAAGTTTCTTTTTCTTTTAGAGTTTTATTGTTAGGGTTAGGGTTAGGGTTAGGGTGCCGGCATCCCCTCAACTTGTTAGGGTTCAGGTTCAGAGTTCGGGTTACGGGAATCCCCTCCCTTCTTAGGGTTTGGATTCGGGTTCGGGTTAGGGTTCAGGGTTCGGGTTTGGGGTTTGGAGTTCAGGGTTTGGGGTTCCGGTTCGCGGTTCTCGTTTGGGTTTGGGGTTCCGATTAGGGGTTGGGGTTTGGGGTTTGGGGCTCGCGGTTTGGGGCTTGGGTTTTATGGTTC
>NW_017194339.1:0-9386 GCF_001704415.2 Capra hircus
TGACTCCACACAAGGACTTAGTCCCAGCATCGATGGGAGAGGAAACCTGAGAGGCCCCGTGAGGCCCCCGAGCAATTCGCATGCGGACTGGCCTTTCCTGAGGTCACCAGAGCGGGTCCCTAAGGTCCCCGTCGTAAGTCGAGAGCACCAGCCGCAACTCGAGAAAATCCAGGAGGTTCTCCCCTCCAGGCGAGATGAGGTCCATTTCCGCTGAGGCGTCTCGAGGCTAATCACACCTAACCTCTGAACTTCCAAGGGTCCTTCACACCCTTGCTGCAACTCAAGAAGTTCCCCGACATACCCGTCTCCCACTCGAGAGAAGCACGAGTGTCCCGCCACATCCAGAGGAGCCCCGTTTCCGCCTCCTAGCTCGAGAGGAGGGATCCTTTCCCCTGGTCGGGAAAGATTCCCGGCGTTCCCGACGCATCTCAAGAGGAGGCGCTCTCCACAGGAAAGGCGAGAGGAACTCCAGGGTCCTGCCACCATTCCCAGAGTCCCCCAGATGTCTCAGTCCATTCCAGGGAAACCTGTTTTCCCTGCACTGCCTCGACTTTCAAGCCGAGGATCGACTCACACCACGGTGGCACGTGGGACAGCCTGTGGGAAAGCCTCGTGGGAAAGCCTCGTGGGAAGCCTAGGGAAAGCCTCGAGGGAAAGCCACAGATCCCTTGATCCACACGAAGGGAAAATGACACTGCTGCTACAGCTCGGGAGGAAAGCGCACGTGCATGCCCCAAAACGAGACGAGGACTGACTCCCCTGGGGAGACTCCAGAAGTACCCCAAGATCCATGTCAGCACTGGAGAGGAATCCTCAGGTTCCGCACTGACTCCACACAAGGTCTTAGGCCCCAGCATCGAAGGGAGAGGAATCCCAAGAGGACCTCGAGCAACTCGCATGGGGACTGGCCTTTCCTGAGGCCACCAGAGCGGGTCCCTGAGGTCCCCGTCGTAAGGCTAGAGCACCTGCTGCAACTCGAGAAAATCCAGGAGGTTCTCCCCTGCAGGCTAAATGAGGCCATTTCCTCTGAGGCATCTCGAGGTTAATCACACCTAACCTCTGGAACTTCCAAAGGTCCTTCACACCCTTGCTGCAACTCAAGAAGTTCCCCAACATACCCGTCTCCACTCGAGAGGAAGCACGAGAGTCCCGCCCACATCCAGAGGAGCCCGTTTCCGCTTCTAGCTCGAAAAGAGGGGTACTTTCACTGCGTGGTCGGGAAAGAATTCCCTGCGTTCCAGTCGCATCTCAAGAGGAGGCGCTCTCCACAGGAAAGGAGAGGGACTCCAGGGTCGTGCCACCATTCCCAGAGTCCCCCAGATGTCTCAGTCCATTCCAGGGAAACCTGTTTTCCCTGCACTGCCTCGACTTTCAAGCCGAGGATCGACTCACACCACGGTGGCACGTGGGACAGCCTGTGGGAAAGCCTCATGGGAAAGAATCATGGAAAGCCTCGAGGGAAAGCCATAGATCGCTTAGATCCAGGAGAAGGGAAGCGTGATACTGCTGCTACAGCTCGGGAGGAAAGCGCACGTGCCTACCCCACTCGAGACGAGGACTGACTCCCCTGGGGAGACACCAGAAGCCCCAAGATACATGTCAGCACTGGAGAGGAATCCTCAGGTTCCGGCACCGACTCCACACAAGGTCTTAGGCCCCGGCATTGACGGGAGAGGAAACCTGAGAGGCCCCCGAGCAACTCGCATGGGGACTGGCCTTTCCTGAGGCCACCAGAGCGGGTCCCTGAGGTCCCCGTCGTAAGTCAAGAGCACATGCCCCAACGCTAGAAATCCAGGAGGTTCTCCCCTCCAGGCGAGATGAGGCCCTTTTCCCCTGATGCGTCTCGAGTCTAATCACACCTAACCTCTGGAACTTCCAAAGGGTCCTTCACACCCTTGCTGCAACTCAAGAAGTTTCCCTGATATACCCGTCTCCACTAGAGAAGAAGCAGGAGAGTCCCCCACATCCAGAGGAGCCCTTTTTCCGCCTCCTAGCTCGAGAGGAGGATCCTTTCCCTGCGTGGTTGGGAAAGAATTCCCGGCCGTTCCCGTCGCATCTCAAGAGGAGGCGCTCTCCACAGTAAAGGCGAGAGGAACTCACAGGGTCGTGCCACCATTCCCAGAGTCCCCCAGATGTCTTAGTCCATTCCAGGGAAACCTGTTTTCCCTGCACTGCCTTGACTTTCAAGCCGAGGATCGACTCACACCACGTTGGCACGTGGGACAGCCCTGTGTGACAGCCTCGTGGGAAATGCTCGTGGGAAAGCCTCGAGGAAAGCCCCTGATCCCTTGATCCACGCGAAGTAAAGTGTGACACTGCTGCTACAGCTCGGGAGGAAAGCGCACATGCATGCCCCCACTAGAGACGAGCACTGACTCCCCTGGGGAGACTCCAGAAGTACCCCAAGATCCATGTCAGCACTGGAGAGGAATGCTCAGGTTCCGGCACCGACTCCACACAAGATCTTATGCCCTGCATCGAGGGGAGAGGAATCCTGATAGGCCCCCGAACAACTCTCATGGGGACTGGCCTTTCCTGAGTCCACCAGAGCGGGTCCCTGAGGTCCCCGACGTAAGTCGAGAGCACCTGCCGCAACTCGAGAAAATCCAGGAGGTTCTCCCCACCAGGCGAGATGAGGCCCATTTCCGCTCAGGCGTCTTGAGTCTAATCACACCTAACATCTGGAACTTCCAAAGGGTCCTTCACACCCTTCCTGCAACTCAAGAAGTTCCCTGACATACCCGTCTCCACTCGAGAGGAAGCACGAGGAGTTCTGCCCACATCCAGAGGAGCCCCGTTTCCTACTCTTGCTCGAGAGAAATGATCCTGTCCCTGCGTGGTCGGAAAGAATTCCCGCGTTCCCTTCGCATCTCAAGAGGAGGCGCTCTCCACAGGAAAGGCAAGAGGAACTCCAGGGTCGTGCCACCATTCCCAGAGTCCCCCAGATGTCTCAGTCCATTCCAGGGAAACCTGTTTCCCTGCACTGCCTCGACTTTCAAGCCGAGGATCGACTCACACGACGGTGGCGCGTGGGATAGTCCTGTGGGAAAGCCTCGTGGGAACGCCTCGTGGGAAAGCCTCGAGGGAAAGCCACAGATCCCTTGATCCACGCGAAGGGAAGCGCGACACTGCTGCTACAGCTCGGGAGGAAAGCGCACGTGCATCCCCCCTTCGAGACGGAGGACTGACTCCCTTGGGGAGACTCCAGAAGTACCCAAGATCCATGTCAGCATTGGAGAGGAATCCTCAGGTTCCGACACCGACTCCACACAAGATCTTTGGCCCCGGCATCGACGGGAGAGGAATCCCGAGAGGCCCCGAGCAACTCGCTTGGGGACTGGCCTTTCCTGAGGCCACCAGAGCGTGTCCCTGAGTCCCCGTCGTAAGTCGAGATCACCTGCCGCAACTCGAGAAAATTCAGGAGGTTCTCACCTCCAGGCGAGATGAGGCCAATTTCCACTGCGGCGTCTCCAGGCTAATCACATCTATCATCTGGAACTTCCAAAGGGTCCTTCACACCCTTGCTGGCAACTTCAAGAAGATCCCCGACATACCCGTCTCCACTCGAGAGGAAGCACGGAGAGTTCCGCCAACATCCAGAGGAGCCCTGTTTCCGCCTCCTAGTTCGAGAGTAGGAATCCTTTCCCTGCCTGGTGGGGAAAGATTCCCGGCGTTCCCGTACCATCTCAAGAGGAGGCGCTCTCCACAGGAAAGGTGAGAGGAACTCCAGGGGTCGTGCCACCATTCCCAGAGTCCCCCACATATCTCAGTCCATTCCAGGGAAACCTGTATTACCCTGCACTGCCTCGACTTTCAAGGCCGAGGATCGACTCACACCACGGTGGCATGTGGGACAGCCCTGTGGGAAAGCCTCGTGGGAAAGCCTCATGGGAAAACCTCAAGGGAAAGCCACAGATCCCTTGATCCACGCGAAGGGAAGCGCGACACTGCTGCTACAGCTCGGGAGGAAAGCGCACGTGCATCCCCCCCTCGAGACGAGGACTGACTCTCCTGGGGAGACTCCAGAAGTACCCCCAAGATCCATGTCAGCACTGGAGAGGAATCCTCAGGTTCGACACCGACTCCACACAAGATCTTAGGCGCCGGCATCGACGGGAGAGGAATCCCGAGAGGCCCCCCGAGCATCTCGCATGTGGACTGGCCTTTCCTGAGGCCACCAGAGCGGGTCCCTGAGGTCCCCGTCGTAACTCGAGAGCACCTGCCTCAACTCGAGTAAATCAAGAGGTTCTTCCCTCAGCGAGATGAGGCCCATTCGTGCTCAGGCGTCTCGAGGCTAATCAGACCTAACCTCTGGAACTTCCAAAGGGTCCTTCACACCCTTGCTCTATCTCAAGAAGTCCCCGACATACCCGTCTCCACTCGAGAGGAAGTACGAGAGTCCCGACCACATCCAGAGGGCCACGTTTCCGCCTCCTAGCTCGAGAGGAGGCATCCTTTCGCTGCGTGGTAGGGAAAGAATTCCCGGCGTTCCCGTCGCATCTCAAGAGGTGGCGCTTTCCACAGGAAAGGCGAGAGGAACTCCAGTGTCATGCCACCATTCGCAGAGTCCCCAGATATCTCAGTCCATTCCAGGGAAAACTGTTTTCCCTGCACTGCCTCGACTTTCTAGCCTAGGATCGACTCACAACACGGTGGCACGTGGGACAGCCCTTGGGAAAGCCTCATGGGAAAGCCTCCTGGGAAAGCCTCGAGGGAAAGCAACAGATCCCTTGATCCAAGCGAAGGATAGCGAGACACTGCTGCTACATCTTGGGAGGAAATCTCACGTGCAAGCCTCCACTGCAGATGAGGACTGACGCACCTGGGGAGACTCCAGAAGTACCCCAAGATCCATGTCAGTACTGGAGAGGAATGCTCCGGTCCGCACCGACTCCACACAAGATCTTAGGCCCCGGCATCGACGGGGGAGGAATCCTCAGAGGACCCCGAGCAACTCGCTCGGTTATTGGAATTACCTGAGGCCACCAGAGCGGGTCCCTGAGGTCCCCGTCATAAGTCGAGAGCACCTGCCACAACTCGAGAAAATCCAGGAGGTTCTTCCCTCCAGGCGAAATGAGGCCCATTTCTGCTGAGGCGTCTCCAGGCTAATCACATCAAAAATCTGGAACGTCCAAAGTGTCCTTCAAACCCTTACTGCAACTCAAGAAGTTCCCCGACATACCCGTCTCCACTCGAGAGGAAGCACGAGATTCCCGCCCACATCCAGAGGAGCCCCATTTCCGCCTCCTAGCTCGAGAGGAGGGATCCGTTCCCTGTGTGTTCGGGAAAGAATTCCTGGCGTTCCCGTTCCATCTCAAGAGGAGGCGCTCTCCACAGGAAAGCCGAGAGGAACTCCAGGGTCGTGCCACCATTCCCAGAGTCCCCCAGATGTCTCAGTCCATTCCAGGGAAAACCTGTTTTCCCTGCACTGCCACGACCTTCAAGCCGAGGAACGACTCACACCACGGTCGCACGTGGGACAGCCCTGTGGGAAAGCCTCGTGGAAAAGCCTGGTGGGAAAGCCTCGATGGAAAGCCACAGATCCCTTGATCCACGCGAAGGGAAGGGTGACACTGCTGCTTCAGCTCGGGAGGAAAGCGCACGTGAATGCCCCCACTCGAGACGAGGACTGACTCAACTGGGCAGACTCCAGAAGTACCCCAAGATCCACGTCAGTACTGGATAAGAATGCTCAGGTTCCGGCACCGACTCCACACAAGATCATAGGCCCCGGCATCGACGGGAGAGGAATCCCGAGAGGCCCCCGAGCAACTCACATGGGGACTGGCCTTTCCTGAGGCCACCAGAGAGGGTCCCTGTGGTCCCCGTCGTAAGTCGAGAGCACCCGCCGCAACTCGAGAAAATCCAGGAGGTTCTCCCCTCCAGGCGAGAAGAGGCCCATTTCCGCTGGGGCGTCTCCAGGCAAATCACACCTAACCTCTGGAACTTCCAAAGGGTCCTTCACACCCTTGCCTGCAACTCAAGAAGTTCCCAGACATACCCGTCTCCACATGAGAGGAAGCAGGAGAGTCCCGCCCACATCCAGAGGAGCCCCGTTTCCGCCTCCTAGCTCGAGAGGAGGGATCCATTTCCTGCGTGGTCGGGATAGAATTCCCGGCGTTCCCGTCGCATCTCAAGAGGAGGCGCTCTCCACAGGAAAGGTGAGAGGAACTCCAGGGTCGTGCCACCATTCCCAGAGTCCCCCAGATATCTCCGTCCATTCCAGGGAAACCTGTTTTCCCTGCACTGCCTCGACTTTCAAGCCGAGGATCGACATCGACACACACCACGGTGGCACGTGGGACAGCCCTGTGGGAAAGCCTCGTGGGAGAGCCTCGTGAGAAAGCCTCAAGGGAAAGCCCCTGATTGCTTGATGCACGGGAAGGGAAGCGTGACACTGCTGCTACAGCTCGGAGGAAAGCGCACGTGCATGCCTCCACTCGAGACGAGGACTGACTCCCCTGGGGAGACTCCAGAAGTACCCCAAGATCCATGTCAGCACTGGAGAGGAATCCTCAGGTTCCGGCACTGACTCCACACAAGGTCTTAGGCCCCGGCATCGATGGGAGAGTAATCCCGAGAGTCCCCCGAGCAACTCGCATGGGGAATGGCCTTTCCTGAGGCCACCAGAGCGGGTCCCTGAGGTCCCTATCGTAAGTCGAGAGCACCTGCCGCAAATCGAGAAACATAGGAGGTTCTTCCATCCAGGCGACATGGGGCCCATTTCCGCTGAGGAGTCTCGAGGCTAATCACACCTAACCTCTGGACCTTCCAAAGGGTCCTTCACACCCTGGCTGCAACTCAAGAAGTTCCCCAACATACCCGTCTCGATTCGAGAGGAAGCACCAGAGTCCCGCCTACATCCAGAGGAGCCCGTTTCCGCTTCTAGCTCGAAAGGAGGGGTACTTTCACTGCGTGGTCGGGGAAAGAATTCCCTGCGTTCCAGTCGCATCTCAAGAGGAGGCGCTCTCCACAGGAAAGGCTAGAGGGACTCCAGGGTCGTGCCACCATTCCCAGAGTCCCCCAGATTTCTCAGTCCATTCCAGGGAAACCTGTTTTCCCTGCACTGCCTCGACTTTCAAGCCGAGGATCGACTCACACCACGGTGGCACGTGGGACAGACCTGTGGGAAAGCCTCATGGGAAAGAATCATGGGAAAGCCTCGAGGGAAAAGCCATAGATCGCTAGATCGCAGGAGAAGGGAAGCGTGATACTGCTGCTACAGCTCGGGAGGAAAGCGCACGTGCCTACCCCCACTCGAGACGAGGACTGACTCCCCTGGGGAGACACCAGAAGCCCCCAAGATACATGTCAGCACTGGAGAGGAATCCTCAGGTTCCGGCACCGACTCCACACAAGGTCTTAGGCCCCGGCATTGACGGGAGAGGAAACCTGAGAGGCCCCCGAGCAACTCGCATGGGGACTGGCCTTTCCTGAGGCCACCAGAGCGGGTCCCTGAGGTCCCCGTTGTAAGTCAAGAGCACATGCCGCAACGCTAGGAAATCCAGGAGGTTCTCCCCTGCAGGCGAGATGAGGCCCATTTCCGCTGAGGCATCTCGAGGCTAATCACACCTAACCTCTGGAACTTCCAAAGGGTCCTTCACACCCTTGCTGCAACTCAAGAAGTTCCCCGACATATCCGTCTCCACTCGAGAGCAAGCACGATTGTCAAGCCCACATCCAGAGGAGCCCCTTTTCCGCCTCCTAGCTCGAGAGGAGGGATCCTTTCCCTGCGTGCTCTGGAAAGAATTGCCGGCGTTCCCGTAGCATCTCAAGAGGAGGCGCTCTCCACAGGAAAGGTGAGAGGAACTCCAGGGTCGTGCCACCATTCCCAGAGTCCCCCAGATGTCTCAGTCCATTCCGGGGAAACCTGTTTTCCCTGCACTGCGTCGACTTTCAAGCCGAGGATCGACTCACACCACGGTGGCACGTGGGACAGCCCTGTGGGAAAGCCTCGTGGGTAACCCTCGTGGGAAAGCCTCGAGGGAAAGCCACAGATCCCTTGATCCACGCGAAGGGAAGCGCGACACTGCTGCTACAGCTAGGAAGGAAAGCACACGTGCATGACCCACTCGAGACGAGGACTGACTCCCCTGGGGAGACTCCAGAAGAACCCCGATATCCATGTCAGCATGGAGAGGAATCCTCAGGTTCCGGAACTGACTCCACACAAGGACTTAGTCCCAGCATCGATGGGAGAGGAAACCTGAGAGGCCCCCGTGAGGCCCCCGAGCAATTCGCATGCGGACTGGCCTTTCCTGAGGTCACCAGAGCGGGTCCCTAAGGTCCCCGTCGTAAGTCGAGAGCACCAGCCGCAACTCGAGAAAATCCAGGAGGTTCTCCCTCCAGGAGAGATAAGGTCCATTTCCGCTGAGGCGTCTCGAGGCTAATCACACCTAACCTCTGGAACTTCCATAGGGTCCTTCACACCCTTGCCTGCAACTCAAGAAGTTCCCCCGACATACCCGTCTCCACTCGAGAGGAAGCACGAGTGTCCCGCCACATCCAGAGGAGCCCCCGTTTCCGCCTCCTAGCTCGAGAGGAGGGATCCTTTCCTTTCCTGTCGGGAAAGTATTCCCGGCGTTCCCGACGCATCTCAAGTGGAGGCGCTCTCCACAGGAAAGGCGAGAGGAACTCCAGGGTCCTGCCACATTCACAGAGTCCCCCAGATGTCTCAGTCCATTCCAGGGAAACCTGTTTTTCCCTGCACTGCCCTGACTTTCAAGCCGAGGATCGACTCATACCACGGTGGCACGTGGGACAGCACTGTGGGAAAGCCTCGTGGGAAAGCCTCGTGGGAATGCCTAGTGGAAAGCCTCGAGGGAAAGCCACAAATCCCTTGATCCACACGAAGGGAAATGTGACACTGCTGCTAAAGCTCGGGAGGAAAGCGCACGTGCATGCCCCCAAACGAGACGAGGACTGACTCCCCTGGGGAGACTACAGAAGTACCCCAAGATCCATGTCAGCACTGGAGAGGAATCCTAAGGTTCCGGCACTGACTCCACACAAGGTCTTAGGCCCCAGCATCGAAGGGAGAGGAATCCCAAGAGGACCTCGAGCAACACGCATGGGGACTGGCCTTTCCGGAGGCCACCAGAGCGGGTCCCTGAGGTCCCGTCGTAAGGCTAGAGCACCTGCTGCAACTCGAGAAAATCCAGGAGGTTCTCCCCTGCAGGCTAAATGAGGCCCATTTCCTCTGAGGCATCTCGAGGTTAATCACACCTAACCTCTGGAACTTCCAAAGGTCCTTCACACCCTTGCTGCAACTCAAGAAGTTCCCCAACATACCCGTCTCCACTCGAGAGGAAGCACGAGAGTCCCGCCCACATCCAGAGGAGCCCGTTTCCGCTTCTAGCTCGAAAGGAGGGGTACTTTCACTGCGT